>NC_043971.1:50915399-51138722 GCF_902148855.1 Sphaeramia orbicularis
CGTCCAACCTGAGGAGTGAGTAAACCAGCACCACACGATCTGACAGACGCCAGAGGAAACCGACGAGAATGAATGAAGGGTTTATGGGTCATGTGGACGTTTAGTTAGAATCAAAGCCACAAACGGGTCAAATAATACAAAAGGTCGCATATTATCTGTGGGTTTATGTAGAAAACATGTACCGGAACATAGCACAGAACCAGGACTGGAACACAGATACAGAACCAAGACTGGAACACAGAGACAGAACCAGGACTGGAACATAGAACAGAACCAGGACTGGAACATAGAACAGAACCAGGACTGGAACACAGACACAGAACCAGGACTGGAACATAGAACAGAACCAGGACTGGAACATAGAACAGAACCAGGACTGGAACACAGAGACAGAACCAGGACTGGAACATAGAACAGAACCAGGACTGGAACACAGAGACAGAACCAAGACTGGAACACAGAGACAGAACCAAGACTGGAACACAGAGACAGAACCAGGACTGGAACATAGAACAGAACCAGGACTGGAACACAGACACAGTTTCAAAGATCAAGTAAAGACACAAATACTGGTAAAAACACTAATATGTTTCCTGTCGTCATGGAAACATCATCTCTGATGGAAAGAAGCTTTAAGTTTCTTGACTTGATTCATGATGACAGATCTGCCTCAAAGGGCAAAAATCTGCACAAAATAAAACCCAATCTGGTAAAAACACGTTTAACAGGAATAAATGTGTCGCCCCACGACAGAAGCAGAAACGAAGGAGAAACAACGATCAGAGGATGAAAGTAGAAACAGACGCATTCAAAGCACCTGGAAATGAGAGAACATGAGTCAGGTGTGTTCAGGTTCTGACCCAGAAGCCCCTCCTTTACCAGTGGGCGGGGCCGAGGACGTCTTCCTGTCTCTGTGGACGTCTAAATGGGAGGGGCCGAGGCGTCCGTCACCTGTCAGTGCCGCCTCGTCTCCTCCCACTTCCTGTGAATATTCATCCGCCTTCCAGGTCTGACCACCCCCACCTGACTGTCACTGTCTGTCATACATAATGTTTCACTCAGCCCCACCCCCAGTCCCGCCTCCATCTCATCTCCATACGCTCCTCACCCACGGCCCGCCGCTGTCATTAGGTAGAACATGTCTTCGAGCAGACGTTTGAGTCTGTAGCGTCCCGCGGCCGTTAACGTGATGGAGTGATCTGAAAAGAAAACAGACTCAGCATCACCTCCAGTTCTAGGCTCTGCCTCCTCCTCTTTCTCTTCCTCCTCCTCTTCTGCTCATTCTTCTACTTCTTGTCCTTCTTCTCCTCCTCCTCTTCTTCCTTCTCCTCTTTCTCTTCATCCTCCTCTTTTTCTTCCTCCTCCTCCTCTTCCTTCTCCTCCTTCTCTTCATCCTCCTCTTTCTCTTCCTCCTCCTCTTTCTCTTTCTCCTCCTTCTCTTCTTCCTCCTCTTCCTCCTCCTTTTCTTCTTCCTCCTCCTCTTCCTCCTGTTCCCCCTCCTCCTCCTCCTCCTCCAGAGGTGGTTGACATTGGCGGTTGGAGCAGGAGGTGATGCTGACCAGAAGTCGATCAGGTTGTGTAGATCAGACGTTGAATGAACAGGTCTCAGACTCAGCTCCGTCAGGTCCCTGTTAACCCCACCCACCGACCCTGACGGACTCTAAGGGGCGGTCCCGAGGCCGGCCCCGCCCCCAGGCCTTGCTCCCTCCCTGATGCGAGTGCCTGCCTGTCTCTGCAGATGAGTTTTGGTTCTCTGACGGCTCCCTGGCGGACCGGTCCAAGTTCAGCGACCCGGGTCTCATGCCCCTCCCAGACACCGCCTCGGGCCTGGACTGGTCTCACCTGGTCGATGCAGCCCGAGCCTTTGAAGGTAACGGTCCTGGCTGACGCTGCTGCCCCGCCCCCACCCCCCACCCACCCCCCCTGATGCTTAGCGTGTGCTGTGTGAGTGCGTCTCTAGTGTAGGTCTGTGTGTGTTTGTGTTGGAAACGCTGCAGGAGACTCTCGCTGGGACACTTAAGGGAATCCTTCTGCTTTTTACACCCTCGTGGTTCAAACTCTGACCCTGGATCCGGGTCGGTCCGGCTCGAGTTGATAGTGTCAGTCTGAACACGAACATGGACATTGAACCTTAGTCTGTACCTAAACCAGCCAACGCCCACTTCCTGTCATCCTGGGTGTTTAATCTGTTCCACAACTGAAGTCTGATCCTTAAATATTTATCCATGTTAGTTTTATCTTCCTCAACTTCCTAAAACTATTGGAGGAAATAGTTTATGAAACAGAAGTGATTATCCCCTGTTTGGGTTCAGGAACCTTTGTTTGTTTTATTTATTTATTTATTTGGGACAATGCATATTAATAAACATCTTCAACCATTGCAGCTGTAAATATGCCAGATTGTAACAGCAGTGCTAATTTCCATCTGTAGTCCCTAGGCACGTTTGTCCTCAATGGATAAAAACTGGAAACATTATCAATAATAACAATAGTTTGAGCAGGAAAAGCAGACAATAAGTTCAACATCATGTTCCTCCAAACCCTGAACAGGCGTCATGTCCTGAAATACTGTATGTCTGAAATAAACTGTTTTTTTATGGATGATGCTCCATCTGCGTTTTACTTTGAAGGAAACTATTTTTTCATAAGGTGTAAAACAGGCTGTTAAATGTACGTAAACCTGATCGATAATTATCACAATAAATGTCAAAGTATCTTTACAGTTAAAGGTCGATTTTAGTTCAGATATTTATTTATTTTACAATGTTAAGGATGAAACAAAAACAATATAAAAGTTTAACTAAGACATTAATGTGTAAAACATGAAGATGATGTGAAAGATTCAGCTAGACAGAAATGTGTCGGCGTAAATTATTTGTGAAACATGGAACAAAACAAAACTTGTAAAAGACACGAGAAAAAAACATAATAGAAGACAGAACAAAAGACGATGTAGAGACACAAGACGAGGAGAGAAAATGTATGAGACAAATTATCTAAAAGACAAAACGACAAAGAAACGATAGAAATAAGACAAAACGAACTAAGATGCAACAGACCTGAAAGACAGAGGACATTATTTAGTTCATGTCTGGATTTACAAGGTTCAATAAAATAAACCAAATCAATAAAACGAGTTTGATTCTAATCTGTAATAAATGTTTGTTCAGTGTCAAAATGTAGGAAATTCAGTCAAAAGACCAAACATTCAACCTTTTCTGAGCTGAAAATGAACAGATTGAACCTGAAGACAAAGCATCTGTGTTCGTGGGCGTGTCCGTGTATCATGAGGGCGGGGTCGTCTCAGATTGGCCGTCGTGGTCCCAGTGTTTCCGTTCAGTCTCAGCCACTTCATGCTCATCACTCTGAGTGTTTTCTTTTGGTTTCAGCCACTCTCACGCCAGTGTTTCTGCCATACATCATGAAAACACTAACATGCCATGAGTTTGTTCCACTTGAACTCAGTTTGACCCCACGACCAGCGAACGCCAACGAACTGCAGCATGTGACCGTTCATTTGTCACAATTAATGAACGCTGCCGACGGTTGGCTCCGTGATACACGTTTGCCGGCAGCGCATCGTTTAACTGGAGTGAAATCAGCTGAGACGACGCAGACTTGAACTGGCAGCGAAAAGCCAGTCGTCACGGCAGCCTGGCCCAGAAAACGCCGCAGAAACGCAGCCCTGTTGCCAAGCAGAAACAGCCTCCGGGCGCACAGCGAGTACGTTGAACCAGCCCGAAGTAGAGGAGGATGAGGAGGAAGCATTTATAGCATTTATGACCAAGGTCATGTAAATCCTTCGAGACCGCCAATGTACAAGATGCAAAGAGACAGTTGGAATTGGATCAGAGCAGAAAAGCCAGGCCTTTAAAAGAGGAACGAAGGAGGAAACGGAGGGAAATCTGTGCAAACGTCCCTCTGTCAATGGATGAAACCCTCCTGGATTTAACTCTCAAACAGAACCGTCCACTGATGGAACTGTTTAATTCCTGTTGATCCACTAATCCAGTGTTTTTCAACCTTGGGGTCGGGACCCCACATGGGGTCACCTGGAATTCAAATGGGGCCGCCTGAAATTTCTAGTAATTGATAAAAAAAAACAAAAAACGTACTAATAAAAAATATATGGTGAGTTGACGGAGCCAGTCCCAATCCATATCAGACAAACTGTGGTTGTGAAACTGCAGCACTGTGGTTCTGTTTATCTGTCAAATGTTCATTGTGGTCACAGTTTCAGATGCTGCAGCTCTTTCATAATTCATAGTTTCAGTTCTTGTTTGTTCAGTATTAATTGTCCTCCTTGTAAATCCAAGCTGGACTGACTGGACAGATCCTGACCAAGGAAAATCCAATTCTCCCTTTGTGCAGTAATCTACACCTGGATTTACTGCCTCCATCCATAATAATATACATTATATAGACTAAATGTCCTCTAAAATGGACTTGGATTTGAAACAGAGGATAGAAAACTATTACAGGATCAAAAACAAATTAATTTTAGCCAAAAAAAAAAAGTCTCCATTTTGAATGTCTGGGGTCGGCAGAAATTTGTGATGTTGAAATGGGGTCATGAACCAAAAAGGTTGGGAACCACTGCACAAATCATATCGATCCATGTCAGTAATTGGTTTAAAATACAGTTCTTCATCTTTTCATGGTCATCAGATATGACCATATTTGGACGTTCAGAGGCTCCGTGGTTACCATGGAAACACCATCATCTTCTCCAACATTGATTCCCCAGTAAAACCCATGGAGTTGGATCAATGACAGTGGATGGAGATGCTTGTTTTTTCATTTAAATATATTTAATAATAAATAAAATGATCAAAAATAAAAATTAAACATGAAAAAAATTTGCCAAAAATTGACTGAAATTAAGTTACAAAAAAATAATCAAACTAGAAAAGAATTTGTATGAATTTGTACATGTATATGTAAGTGTATGCGTATGTATGTATGTATATGTGTGTATATGCATATATGTGTATGAATGTATATGTAGGTATATGTGTATATGATGTATGTGTATGTGTGTGTGTGTGTGTGTGTGTGTGTATAGATGGATAGATGTGTACGTATATGGGTGTATATGTATGTATGTATATATGTACATATTGTTGGTTTAGACAAAGGGATGAGAGCTAATAATAAGCTATGCTTCTTCTCCCTCCTTTTCGAATATGACTTTTTTTTTCTTTCTTTTCTTTTTGCATGTATCATTATTTTATGCTTCCTTGAATTTTCATTTCTATATTATGTTGTGCAAAGAACTCAAATAGTAATCAGGAAGCTTGTATCATATCCATATTCGAAATAAATCAATTTTTAAAAAAAAGAAAAGAAAGCACTTGGAGAGTGCAGACCTCCGCCAAAGCAGATCAGTGCCACCCCCCCCACCTCCCGATCACCACCAAAATTTAATCATTTCTTCCTTGTGCCAGTATCAACATTTGCTGAAATTTTCATCCAAATCCGTCCATAACTTTTTGAGTTATCTTGCACACGGACAGACAGACAAACCTACGCCGGCAAAAACATAACATCCTTGGTGGAGGTAATAAGCAAGAACATGAACAAAAACAGTCAAAGTGATCAGTAAAATGAACAAAATTAATTAAAACAAAAACAATAAACAACAAGAACCAAATAAGCCACAAACTGAACGAAAAACAGAAACCCATGTAGTATTACAGATGACAGCGGATGAAGACACTGGGTTAATGATAGATTTAACTGGAAAAGTCACTTTTTCTTCAGTTTTCTCCATTTTGATAAAATAACCTTTGAATTTACTCTGAACTTTAACGAACATCTATATGATCAGTGAATTAAATATAAGAAAATACAGGATTTCTACTGGAACCTGTCAAATCCAGAGGATAATATTGGAATAACTGCTGCTGCAGCAGTCTGCCTGGGTGTGTATGGGTTTAGAACACAAGTCCACTTCACTGCCTGTGGTTTTTCTGTCTCTTTAATCTGTTCTGTTCTGTAAATGTGGACACCAGGTCACGCAAATAAGACACTCAGATGACGTGCTGCCTCACTGCGTTCGTCGATGCTTTAATCTTGTCGATGCAGCCGTCAAACACGAGGAAAACCTTCATTCATATGGAAATCCCAGCTCGTCTCCTTTTCCTGCCTCGTGTGAACAGACGACTCCATCCACTTTGTCTTGGAGTGGATTAGCTTTCATTTGGGGCTAAATGAAGGGCCGGGTTTCCTTAATCTGCTCTATGAATATGCAGATCCTGGTATCTGGAGTCTCAGACCACAGGAAACAGCGCCGGCTTTTCCACGGGGCTTTGGGCGGCTTTAAGGGCCTGATACGGGAAAACAAGCATGACTGGATCCTGGAGCTCAAAGGGATCAGGTCCAGGACGGGGCCCGCAGCTGTCGGGGGGGGGGGGCGGTCTTTATCTGCGATTGTCTCTGAACGCTGTCTCAGTGTGCTTGTAAAGTGTGGGTGTGGCCTGTGAATGAACCCGCGGATGGTCTCCGTCCGCGTCGTCCTCCGCATTGACGTGTGCGTCCTTGTGTTGTGTCCTCCAGACCAGCGGGTGGCGTCCTTCTGCACCATGACGGACATGCAACGGGCCGAGGCGCTGCAGATCTCCAGAGAACTGACCCGACGGGTGGTGGAGGCGGAGGGGGCGGGGCTCGAATCAGAGTACGACCATGGCAGGCAACGCCTTCACAACAACCATCACACTCACACAGACAACAAACCATGACCTTTGACCTTTAACCTTAGTCTGTATTTAAACCAGCCCACACCCACATCCTGTCATCAGGGGTGGAGTTTGATCCTTCTGTGTTTATCCATTAGTTTTATGGTCCAGAACTGATCATCATCTGTTTGGGTTCATTAGTCACTGTTTCCACGTTTGTCCTTTAATGGATAAAGACTGGAAACATCATTACACACAGATCAGCTGAAGGTCATTAACGAAGGAGAAAGCAGATGATGATGATGATGATGAAGATGAACAGGCAGCATCTATGAAGTGAACCAGAGAAAACTGAACAAATACGACAAACTGATCAATAAATAAAGTCAAACTCCAGTATTAGTAAAACCTCATATCAGCAGATTAATGATCTGTTATTTAGCCTGAAATTCATGTGTTCATGAATAAGTAGGTTTATTTTTTTATTTTATTTATTTTTTAATTTATTATATTTAAATTTTTTTTTTTTAATTTTCCAGTTCAACTATTATTTCTGAAAAACAGAAAATATAAAATACATTTAAAGACAGTTTTTTGTTTTGTTTTTTTAAATGTGTATATACATATATATACATATATATACATATATATATATATATATATATATATATATATATATATATATATATATATATATATATACAGGGTGGGGAAGCAAAATTTACAATATTTTGAGGCAGGGATTGAAAGACAGTGTATGACCAATTAGTTTATTGAAAGTCATGAGAATTTATTTGCCACAAGAACATTTACATAATAGAAAATGTTTTTATTCTGTGTCCTCCTTCTTTCTCAATAACTGCCTTCACACGCTTCCTGGAACTTGTGCAAGTGTTCCTCAAATACTGGGGTGACAACTTCTCCCATTCTTCTTTAATAGTATCTTCCAGACTTTCTGGTAATAGTTTTGCTCATAGTCATTCTCTTCTTTCCATTATAAACAGTCTTTATGGACACTCCAACTATTTTTGAAATCTCCTTTGGTGTGACGAGTGCATTCAGCAAATCACACACTCTTTGACGTTTGCTTTCCTGATTACTCATATGGGCAAAAGTTTGTGAAAAGGTATGGATAATAGTGTTAGGTATGATTATGACATCAGTATGTTTGGTTTCAAAACAACTGACGTAGTGCCTGCTGAGAAAAAACAACTAAATGTTCACTGTAAATTTTGCTTCCCCCCTCTATATATATATATATATATATATATATATATATATATATATATATATATATATATATATATATATATATATATATATAGTATTTTGGGGTTTTTGTTTTGTTTTTTGTTTTTTTTAACCAGCCAACGGCCACATCCTGTCATCAGAGGTGTTTAATCTAGAGCTGGAGTTTGATCCTTAAATATTTATCCGTTAGTTTTATGGTTCAGAACTGACGTCATCATCTGTTTGTGTTCATCTGTTAATTATATTTAAATAATTGTTTTAATTTTCCAGTTCAACTATTATTTCTGAAAAATTGAAAATATAAAATACATTTAAAGACGGTTTATTATAGTTTTCATCATGAGCTAAAATCATACATTTAATGGGTTAAAAAATATGACAATTATTGAGTATTTGGTATTTTTGATTATGGCTCAAGTTGATGAAATACATAACAAAATTCCAAAAGTAAAAATCTTGTATGAATTTTGTGACATAAATACTTGTTTGTTTGTTTTTTCCTTTATGTTCAGATGGTCAGTGTTTCTTCCACGTCATAACCTCTGTTCTTTTTGTCCGTCAGCAGCGCTCCGTCCACACTGACAGGAAAAGTCAACCAGCTGGAGGTCATCCTCCGACAGCTACAGCACGACCTCCGAAAGGTGAGTCCACCACCACGCCCACCTTGCTGCCACGCCCACCACAGTTTCCTGTGTGAGGTCTGCATATGGTGTGTGTGTCACATGACACCGGTCCACCTCCAGGTCTCTGCACTCGTCTAATTCGATATCCTGTTTCCTCTCCTCATCGGCCGGCGATTCCACCTCGATAATGTGTTTAGAACGGACACAGGAAATGCACGTTAATCGAACAGTGAAGAGGACGCTTTGTTCAGATTAATGCATCCATTTACTAAACGACAGGATGGTCTGGTAAAAACAAACAGACCCAGATAGATAGATAGATAGATACAGGGGTTGGACAAAATAATGGAAACACCTAACACTGTGGCATCATAGAAGGTGTTTCCATTATTTTGTCCAACCCCTGTAGATAGATAGATAGATTTAGCAAAATGAATAAAAATTATATTTAAAAAAAAAAACAACTAAATAATGGAAGATGTGGACGAACAGAAGCATCAAAATGAGTAAAGACAAAAAATAAGCAGCAGAATTAGTGAAAAATGAACAAAATGAAAAAAAACAGAACAAAATAGGCAAGAAAATGAACAAAAATAAACATAAATAAGTAGCAAAATGAATGAAAAGAAAAGATCAATACTTATAGAATAATTATATATAGGATAATTATATATAGAATAATTATATACAGGATAATTGTATAATTACAGGAGTTCCAGCAGCAGCGCTCACACTCAAACATCACAAACAGTGAACTCAGTCCAACCTAATAACAGAACACAGTTAACTGGACGAAATGTATAAAAGGACAGAGGACATGAACGTCCAAGCAGGACGGACTGGTCCTCGATGGTCCATGTGTTGATGTGGGTCTGTCGTCACGGTGACGGAGGTTTGAAGGGTTCATGTGTGTGTGTTTTCAGGAGAAGGAGGACAAGGCCATGCTGCAGGAGGAGGTGCAGCATCTGCGCCAGGACAACATGCGTCTGCAGGAGGAGAGTCAGACGGCCGCCGCTCAGCTCAGGAAGTTCACCGAGTGGTTCTTTCACACCATCGACAAGAAACCCTGAAGGAGACGCCGGCCTCGCCTCCTCCCCCTCCCCCTCCCCCTCCCCCTCCTCCCCCCTCCCTCTAGAGGATCCGCAGCAAATAAACTTTAAGACGAACGTTGACCCTGGGGTGACGGGGGCCGTTAGTCACGCCCCCGTTTCTCAGGCCGCTCGGACCCTGGTCTGGACCTCCTCCATCAGGGCTCCTCCCACGTCTGCGGCCCAGCTCCTCCATCCTGACACACAAGACCCTTGGGAAACCTCCTCCTGGTGTCCAAGGCCGGAGAGGAATTCAGAAGGCAACCCCCCCCCCCCCAGCCCCCCCGAGTCCTGCAGCTCCTCTTACAGTAGTGGAATGTAAAGCTCATTTACTGTAGAAACAGAGAATCTACCTACTGCTCTACTGGACCCACCCAGGTCTACTGGACCTGGGTCTACTGGACCTGGGTCTACTGGACTCTGGTCTGGTGGTCTACTGTACCCGGGTCTAGTGTATGGTGGTCTACTGTACCCAGGTCTACTGTACGGTGGTCTACCGTACAGTGGTCTACTGTATAATGGTCTACTGTGGGGTGGTCTACTGTATGGTGGTCTACAGTATGGTGGTCTACCGTTAGTGGTCTACCATACAGTGGTCTACTGTGGGGTGGTCTACTGTATGGTGGTCTACCGTTAGTGGTCTACCATACAGTGGTCTACTGTGGGGTGGTCTACTGTATGGTGGTCTACAGTATGGTGGTCTACCGTTAGTGGTCTACCATACAGTGGTCTACTGTGGGGTGGTCTACTGTATGGTGGTCTACCGTACAGGGGTCTACTGTACAGTGGTCTACTGTATAATGGTCTACTGTGGGGTGGTCTACTGTATGGTGGTCTACCGTTAGTGGTCTACCATACAGTGGTCTACTGTGGGGTGGTCTACTGTATGGTGGTCTACCATACAGTGGTCTACTGTGGGGTGGTCTACTGTATGGTGGTCTACCGTTAGTGGTCTACCATACAGTGGTCTACTGTATGGTGGTCTACAGTATGGTGGTCTACCGTACAGGGGTCTACTGTACAGTGGTCTACTGTATAATGGTCTACTGTGGGGTGGTCTACTGTATGGTGGTCTACAGTATGGTGGTCTACCATAGTCCAGGTCCAGGGGCTGAATGTATGGGACCTCCTCAGCAGTCCAGACCGTCTCCATCCACAGGTGCAGGTCCTCCACAGGTGGAGGTCCTCCACAGGTGGAGGTTCTCTACAGGTGGAGGTTCTCCAGTGGACTGCAGGGGAACATGAATGTAGCTCACCTCAGACCCGTTTCTTTCCTGGGTTTCTGGTTCCGTGGTCACAGGCGTTCGGATGTTTGGGCCATTTTTCCTTTAATTATTCCACTTTTCTTTCCCTCAGTGTCGTAAACGTAGCGTCACACTCAGCGGCGAGTTCGGATTAGTTTCTTTCCAGGTGCTTTCCTTCACGTGTGCGTCTGTAGTTCGGTTCACCGTCACCGTGTCCTAGCAATAACAACGTGGTAGTTTCAGAACTGTGGTTGAAAAAGACGCGAGCACAAGCGGAACAGTTCCTGTGGAGCGGCGCCGGCGGCCGACGGGAACGGACTGTGCCTAAACCCGGGTCGTACGTGGATGGTTTGTTTCCGTTCTTTCTAAACACATGCCTTGTCTGTGGCTCACTGATCTCACGTCGTACGTATGGATGTGTGTGTGTGGAGTGTGTTCATCCGAGCAAACAGTGAACCACACCTACAATGCCAAATGTGTTTATGTGTGTACATATCTGCCACAGAAGTGTCTTGTATTTAACACTATTATTTAAGCTTATTTAACCTAAAGGTGTTTATTTTATTAAGGGTATTTGTTCTTTTCTGCACTAAGGAGAGATAAAGCTCTGTGTATGTTGTAAAGTGCGTAGCTTGCCAGGGCAAAAAAAAAACCCTATATATTTAAATATATAAATGATGATTTTGGAGATTCCAACATTTGGATGCTGCTAGATTAACAGTTTGCTGGTTTGTATGCTTTTAAAGATGTCTCTCTCCGTAAACTGTCTCATCCCTGGTGGGAAGCTGGTTGCTTTGTTTTGGTCAATTTTTTGTTTTGTTTTTTTAATAAATGTAGTTGTAAAAATTAGCAATTTTGGTGTTTGTTTTTTTGTTGTTTTTTTAAAGGACATTGACTTGGACTGATAAAGACGTTCACTTTAACATATTATTGATAGAAATGTGAAAAGGAAAGGTTTCACTGCTACATGGAACAGATGAGGCTTTAGTGTCTGTTGATAAAATCAGGCCTCACTAGTGGAAATACTGACTTCAAGGGGAAATAAGAGCAATAAAAATGAAAACTACATCCTAGAGTCACTACAGTTATTAATGTTGTTGGCGGATATGAGGCCAAAACTCTTCATTTTATTGATAATTATCACTATAATTATCGTAACATCATTTGTTTCCAGATTAAAGACTGATTTTTTCATCTTCAATTATTTGTAAGACATTCAAAACTAAAAATATGTCATATTTTTTCTGTCAGAATGTGCAGCTGCGTCTAATTTCACCTGTTAAATGTTAGATGTTATTTACGAGTTTATTTTATTTTTATCAGTCAACAGTTAAAGTATTTAATGAGTTTGTACATTTATTATCAGCTGAAGGAGCCTCTTTGTAAAGTGTAAAATTCACTGTTTACTCAGGTTTTGTCATGAACAGTCGTCGTTTAATCTGTTTTTGGTGTTTGTCAGTTCACTGTTGTAACATTTAACATTAATCATCTGGTTTCTGTTTTCAGACACTGACGTTGTGATACTTTGCTAACACATGTTTAGCTTCACATTGTAAAGCACTGCTAGCATGTGTTAGCAAAATGTACCAACATCAGAAAACTATTCATTGATTCAAAACGACAATATATGATATAAAACAACCTAAGATCTAAATATAAAGTGGATTCCATGTTATTACACAAACTATAACAGCTTTTAATGGTTTATAAAGAGACAAAATGTACATTTAATGCTAGATAGCATGCTAACTACTAGCATTCTAATCGTTAACAGTTTTCTCACTCTGTTTTTTACTCCAATTTTATTTGCTAAAGCCAAACTTTTATTGCATTAATAAAGTGATTGAATGATGGTTATTTCTTATTAAATATCATCTGACGTATAAATGTAGATCAAACCTGATGTTAAACAGAAGCTAAATGTAACATGGACTCATTATTTAGCATCAACAAGTCAATGTTATCACAGTATTTTTACATTATGACTAGGTCTGTGCATCAGCAAGAATCTGGCAATACGATACAAATCACAATACTAGGATCACGATATGATATATCACGGTATATCATGGTACTGGTAAAAAGGCAAGTTTTTGTTTTTCTTTTTTTAAATGATTATTTCCTTGAAGAACTGAATTACACCAGAAATCTGCACAAATACTAAACACATTTTTATTTGATCCCAACAGGATCTAATGTTCTGTCACAAAATGTTCCTGTGTTCAAACTGAAATTCTGTTTTACAGACATTACAGTTTAAGATCCTGTTCAAATGTTCATATTCTATTAGTTCACAACTAACATGAGAACAGTATTTTAGTTCAATCCCAACAACGGAACTAACATTGTTTAATAAGAGTGTTAAATAATAATAAATAAAATATAAACAAAAAAGAAAAACAAAACAAAAATGAACTTCTACAACGTCTGCATTTGAATAAATACCTAAAAGTATCGATACAGTACTTTTTAATATCGGTACAGTATTGTGAAATGAAATATCACGATATATTGCAGAACCGATATTTTCTTACACCCCTAATTATGACAAATGATTAATGATGTTTAAAGTGATTTCAGCCTAATTACAAACATTTCTTAATCTTAATGGGCCTTATTACCTCCGCCAAGGAGGTTATGTTTTTGCCAGGGTTTGTTTGTTTGTCTGTCCGTTAGTGTGCAACATAACTCAAAAAGTTATGGACAGATTTTGATGAAATTTTCAGGGTTTGTTGGAAATGGGATAAGGAAGAAACGATTCAATTTTGGTGGTGATCGGGGGTGGGGGGGCCCACGGGGGGGGCGCAGACCACAAAATTTCATCAAAGTCTGTCCATAACTTTTTGAGTTATGTTGCACACTAACGGACAGACAGACAGACAGACAGACAGACAAACCCTGGCAAAAACATAACCTCCTTGGCGTGGGGGGGCCCACGGGGGGGGGGCCACTGATCAGCCTTGGTGGAGGTCTGCGCTCTCCGAGTGCTTCTAGTTGTAGAATGGGATCAGGTTTGAACCTTTTTTGAACTGTTTGTGATAAATCCTTCCGATGCATCATGTTGAGGTGACGCCACCAGTGTCTGAACTTTAGGAACGTCTTCATGAGAAGTTCAGACGTTTCAGATTCACCTTCGACAGTGGAACCGCCTCCTGGGCGTCGTCTGACACCAGGTAAGACCCGCCCGTTGGACGCCCTTTGACCCTGATGCTGTGTGTTTGGGTCCATCAGCTCATTCTGACGTTGGTTCTGTATTTATTGAACAGCAGGTGTTCCAGCAGAACCAGGACATGTTTGGAACTGGTTTCCTGGTGTTTTCTGTTGCTTTAAATAAATGACAGATGTTTGTTTCCATCCACCGACTCCGGACCCGGTGAATAATTAATCATGGGTTTTCTTCGGGTGCGGGAGGAAAACATTTAGATTTGTTGCTGTTTCCTGCGTAAACGTGGAGCGCAGCTGTCGCAGTGTGGTCCAATCCATCACATCCTCTGGGGGCTGAGGGGGGGGCCGCCGCACTGCATCATGGGTACGGTCTGCTGTGGTTTATATTAAAGCCGTTTACATGATGTCAGACATGGTTATGTTTGTGTTCGACTGTAAATGAAGGAGTCGAGTTAATGAAGCAGTTTTATTAGAAAAAGTGTTTTCGCTCCTGCAGCGAGAACCGTTCTTCACTGTAGAATAAATGTTCTTCTGAATCCACAGCAACGACGCCACAAGATGGAATGGAAAATAAAAAATAAATACATTAAAACCAGTAGGTCGGTCCACAGTCTGTCGGTCCAGTGTATAACACTACAACTAAAACCACAGAAACATTCATGAAGGAAATATTATTAAAAACAGCAAAAAATGACAATAATCCTCACTGTGATGATGTCATCGATGCCCAAATATGGATGTTTATGGATAGACGTCAGCTGTTTATGTCACATGAAACCAATGAGCTGCTCTATCTGCAAAAACAATGAAAATCCAATTTTCATGGACCTTTCATTTTCCACAGAATCAGGTGAAAACAGGATGGAATTAAAAACTATGAGATAAAAGGACATGAACAGAAAAGACACAAATGTGGTTTAATTTACTTTGGATCAGACCAGGGTCCGTCCTCTGGATCAGACCAGGGTCCGTCCTCTGGATCAGACCAGGGTCTGGGTCTGGATCAGACCAGGGTCTGGGTCTGGATCAGACCAGGGTGCGTCCTCTGGATCAGACCAGGGTCTGGGTCTGGATCAGACCAGGGTGCGTCCTCTGGATCAGACCAGGGTCTGGGTCTGGATCAGACCAGGGTCTGGGTCTGGATCAGACCAGGGTCCGTCCTCTGGATCCTCGGTGATGTTTTAGTGCATGTCTAAACATCCACCTTTGGGATAAATGGACATGAAGTTTGTTTCCTGTTTCAGCTGAACATAAATCTGCTTCAGGTCCAGGTCCACACAGAGGACCGGGTTGGTCTGGTCCAGGATCTGCTGTGAGATGAGGTATTTAATCTACATGTGATCCGGTTGCCAGGACAACAGATGGAGCTCCCGCTGCCACAGGAGAAGAGTTGGAAACAGAGGATGAACGTTGGTTGGTCATGGACGAGGATGAACAGGAATGAAAGTCAAAAGGATGAGACGGACCAGGACCAAGACCAGGACCAGGACCAGGACCAGGTAATGAAAACAGATGGAAACTCATCGACAGTGAAGTACTGAATACTTTGATCATGCTCATTGTTCGTCTCCTGTAAAGAATCTGTGAAAGATGGAAACATTGGATCTGGATCCGTGTCATATTTAATCTCATTTGACTGGGACACACTTGTCCAGACCCACCCCCCCGACCCCCCCTCAGCAGATGCTCCCCTGCTGTGACTCCGCCCCGACCTGGATCACGTTACCCACAATAGGGTCCAGTGTCGCCCTGAGCACAGCTGGCGAGGTGAGGGAGGAGGCGCCATCGACTGCGGGGGGGGGGGGGGGGGGGGGGGTACCTGGAACAAAAATTAACCAAAACCTGAACATGAATAAGTTCAGATGATTTTTGACAGAGTTTTTATTTGTCTCTGAAAAATAATGTAAACTTAAAAATTACTCAAATATCGCAAAAACCTTTATGTTTAGAGGAGACGTAAAAGTCTGACTGAAGATACGAAGAACATAGAGCATGAGACAATGGAAACACTAGACTTATTATTACCTCCGCCAAGGAGGTTATGTTTTTGCCAGGGTTGGTTTGTTTGTTTGTTTGTTTGTTTGTTTGTTTGTTTGTTTGTCTGTTTGTTTGTCTGTCCGTTAGTGTGCAACATAACTCAAAAAGTTATGGACAGATTTGGATGAAATTTTCAGGGTTTGTTGGAAATGGGATAAGGAAGAAATGATTAAATTTTGGTGGTGATCGGGGGTGGGGGGGCCCACGGGGGGGCCACTGATCAGCCTTGGCGGAGGTCTGCGCTCTCCGAGTGCTTCTAGTTATTATTATTATTATTATTATTATTATTATTATTATTATTATTATTATTATTATTATTATCATTATTATTATATTATTATTTACAGATCACAGTGGATCTACAAATACACAAAATGTTTAGTAACAGGTAGGATATTGGTCCAATTACACTGATTTATATCAAGACATTTCAGGTTATTCGCATTTTTTTGTCAAAGGATAATTTGTAAATATAAACGTTTTCAAGGAATACATTTTTTTTTATACTAAAACAGATGAATATTTGTATTTGTCATTATTTATAGGTTATTACAGCAGTATTTTCTTGTTCTGATCCACTTTAGATCATGTTGATCAGAATGTGGAACTAAAATGATTTTAACTCCTTTTATTATTCATATATTCAGTGTTATTTTTATATTTCATAAATTCGTCCCGTTGGAGTGGATTCTTTGGGGCTGGTTTTGGTCCACAGGCCTTATGACTGACCCCCCCCCCCCGCTGTAGGTGGGCATGGCTCAGGGGTCAGGGGTCACTGTTAGTCTGTTTTTTTATGGTTTGTTGTTGAATTTTTTTAGTATTTATCTGATGTTATTCTTATTTTATTAAACTTGTTAGTGTATTTTTGATCAGGCAGACTCAGGCCCCCCAGGGGTCCTACAGGGTCCGAACCTCTGCGGAAGGCAGGAACCGGTCTGTGTGACGGTAGTTCGGTTCTGAAGCCGCAGAACCTGTTCATGAAGTGCCGGTGAGCTGTCCGTGTTCCTCTGTGGTTCCTCTGTGGTTCCTCTGTGGTTCCTCTGTGGTTCCTCTGTGGTTCCTCTGTGGTTCCTCTGTGGTTCCTCTGTGGTTCGTGGACTCACCTGTTCCAGTCTGACGGTAACCCCCTCCCCACCTGAGTCACAGAGAACAGACTCCAGGGGTTCCGGTTCTGGTCCAGGGTCAGAGGTTCGGTCCTCAATGGTTCAACCGCTTTAATGTAACGGACTGATCTGGACTCAGATCCGCTTCCTCCTGAACATCTGGACCTCTGCCTCCTGTTTTTACCTCAGATCCACTGACACAGACGACAGGAAGGACTCCTGTCCTCCTCCTCCTCTCCTCCTCCTCCTCTCCTCCTCTCCTTCCTCCTCTCTCTCTCTCTCCTCCTCCTCTCCTTCCTCCTCTCCTCTCTCTCTCCTCCTCCTCTCCTTCCTCCTTTCCTCTCTCTCCTCCTCCTCTCCTCTCTCTCTCCTCCTCCTCTCCTTCCTCCTCTCCTCTCCTCTCTCCTCCTCCTCTCCTTCCTCCTTTCCTCTCTCTCCTCCTCCTCTCCTCTCTCTCTCCTCCTCCTCTCCTTCCTCCTCTCCTCTCCTCTCTCTCTCCTCCTCCTCCTTCCTCCTCTCCTCTCTCACCTCCTCCTCTCCTTCCTCCTTTCCTCTCTCTCCTCCTCCTCTCCTCTCTCACCTCCTCTCCTTCCTCCTTTCCTCTCTCTCTCCTCCTCTCCTTCCTCCTTTCCTCTCTCTCTCCACCTCTCCTTCCTCCTCTCCTCTCTCACCTCCTCCTCTCCTTCCTCCTTTCCTCTCTCTCCTCCTCCTCTCCTCTCTCTCTCCACCTCTCCTTCCTCCTCTCCTCTCTCTCTCTCCTCCTCTCCTCCTCTGGTACCCTGTAGGTCAACAGTACTGGTGGTGGTCTTTGTTAACCCAGGTCTGGACTGATCCGGTCTCAGGTTCTTTATTGTGTTCCACAGGTTTGTTATTGGTCCGTTTTTTGTTTGATGTCTTTCCTGACTCCGCCCACTTCCATTGTCTGGGTTTGGGTCCGGCCCCTTCAGTCTGGATGGTTCAGTGTAAAGAACATCAAACCTGCACAGTTTTTTTATCATGTGTTTTTAGGGGGCGTTCTTCATGACTCTGTCCATGTTCAGACGTTTCCATCCCATCGATTATTGACTCAAACTCAAACCAATCAGCTTGTGTGTGTTGTCGTCGTGCATCTGAGCTTTAACGTCAGCTTTAACTCCACCCTGGAGTCGTGCCTCCTCTGCAGGTGAAGCTCCTCCTCCACCGGGGGAGGTTCAGACGCCTCCACCTGACTCCTCCTCTTCATCCTCATCCCAATGGGCCAACACCTCCTGTCACTCAGGTCACAGGAGGCCCCGCCCCCTCTGATGATCCGTGAGTTGCCGTAGAGACGAAAAAAGGTTAAAATGAAAAACACAATGAAGGATCAGTTTTCTAAAGGTCATCGCTGACAGAAAATCAGACACAAAACCTGAACAGATGAAGATCTGAGTCACATGGAAACAGAAGAAGAAACGAACGAACGAACAAATGTTTTATCTCAAACATAAAAACTGCAATAAATAAATAACCAATAAAAGCAAATCAGATAAATAAAACAAAAAACAGCCTAATTGTTCAAAAGATATAAAGTACTGGATACTATTTTAATGTTATTTATATCGATAAGGAATGGAAACATGTATTTAACCAACATTTCAGTATTTACTCATTTTATTCACTATTTACTGGTTTTTAATTTGAATTAATTCATTTTCTGAACTGTTTAGTCGTCGTCAGGATAATGTTTAAATATTTAAATGATCTGATTTTACAAAATTTTATGCTCTTTAGTCATTTTGTTTGTACTTTCTTTCATTTGTTTTTGGTGATTTTATTATTTTTATTTGACACTTTTTGGTTTATTTCTGTTAATTTTGTTAATTTTTTGTTTCTCTTTGTTGTCATTTTGCACTGTAGCGGCACTTCCTGTTAGTTCAGTCATGTGATCTGGTCCTCCAGTCTGGTCCAGTCTGGCCTGGGTTGGTCTCATTCACAGTGGTCTGGTCTGGTTCAGTCCAGTCTGGTCTGGTCCATTGTGTTCTGGTCTGGTCCAGTCTTGTTCAGTGTGATCCGGTCTCTTCTGATCTGGTTCTGGTCCAGTTTATTGTGGTCTGGTTTCTTCTGTTCTGGTCCGGTCTGTTCTGTTTCTTCTGTTCTGTTTGGGTCTGTTTTGGTCGGTTCTGTTCTGGTTCTAGTTCTGGTCCAGTCCAGTTTATTCTGGTCCAGTCCAGTATGTTTTGGTCTGTTCTGTTCTGGTTCTGTTCTGGTCCAGTTTGTTGTGGTCTGGTTTCTTCTGTTCTGGTCCAGTCTGTTCTGTTCTGGTTCTAGTTCTGGTCTGGTCCGGTTTGTTTTGGTCTGGTTTCTTCTGTTCTGGTCTGTTCTGGTTCTAGTTCTGGTTCTAGTTGTGGTCCGGTCCAGTCTTGTCTCTCAGATACAGAATCAGAACAGATGAGTCGTCGTCTTATCTCCGCGTCCTTGCGTCGTCCTTCTTGTCCCGAAGCTGTTGGTTCTTATTGATCATCGATGGGCCGCCGCCGCAGACGGCCCCACCTTCAGGCAGACATTGGGGGTGGGGCCAGGGGCAGGGGGGGTGGGGGTTGGGAGGCGTTCAGGTCCACATCGCTGCAGACTCTCCTTTCTGTTCACTCATTGATTATGTTCCTCTGGATGTTTCACAGGGTCATGGGAATATTGATGACTGCAGGCTGAGTATTTGGTGTGAAAGTGGGGGCGTCTAGTCCTGACCCCCCCCCCCCCCACCCCACCCCACCCCACCCCCCATGACCCATCATCAGCAGTAAAAGCTCCACTGGCGCCTCCATCGATCTGCTCCGAGGAAACGGACACAGGAAGGTCACAGCGGCGTTTCAGATGGAAAACAGACGAACCACCTGAAATATGGACGAAGAATGAAACCAGGTGAAGTTTTAATCAGATTAGAGATAAATGAGTTAATCTGATTAAAGGAATCAGATTAAACACAGGCTTGAACTGTTCAAACAATTGAAACCTCTACAACATCCATTAAAACCAACACAGGGTTCTTTCAGATTCACTTCTGTTCATTTTGTTTTGGTCATTTTGTTGTTTTCTTGTTCATGTTGTGATTTAAGGTTAAACGCCTGAAGTCGATCTGAGACCAAAATGGAGCCTTTATGTGGTCCACAGGGGGCGCTGTGGCGCTTAAAGCTTCAGGACTATTTAAACAGATTAAACAGAAAAATGACTGAAATAGTGTCTTTGGTTTCTGTAGGCGGGGCCAACACTGACTGTATTTACCAGAGGGTTTGGACCAGAGTCACATGACCAGAGTCAAATCACTGGATTTAAATCGCCGTTTTTTTGGATTAGAGCCTAAACTCGTCCGTCCAATGATGACTTTTTGTCCCGTTCTGTTGGAGTTGAGGCTCCATCATCTGTATCGTTCAGATCAAGTCCAACCTGTTTAACATTACGGTCAGTGTTTAGTCATGTGATCGATGTTTCCAGCCAATCAGTGCCTCTCTGAGCTCCAAACAGGAAGTACCGACATCCTGAATGTCAAAGTGGTTTAATCCTGATTCTAGAACAGAATCCAGTCTGGTGTGTGTAGTGTCAGTAGAGGAGTGAAGATGATGACGATGATGATGATGATGATGATGATGATGATGATGACGATGACGACGACGACAATGATGATGATGACGATGATGATGACCAGGCACTAGCGCCCCCTACAGGCAGGACAGTTGGTCTTTAAACACCTCGTCACATCTCCAGTGGATTGGACTTTTCTTCAAAGCCCAAACCTGTGATGAACACGACCCCGGATTGGATTTTATTCAGTAAATCCAAAACTTACTCAGATTCTTCTATTTTTATTGGTATTTTTTAAATAATTCTCTTTATTAAAGTTTTTCTCTTACATAAACAAACACAGTGAACGCCAACAAGAGGACGTCTCTACTTCACTACCAGGTCAAACTCAGATGTCATTTATCTGCAGAACTAAACAAGTCCATGAACGGGTTCCATGTTTGATTCTATTTCCAGTTTCCTTTTCAGTCAAAATCATATTTTTTCAAGCTGTAAATGTTTTTGGATGATTTTGGACCTTATAAATTATTCCAATAAGCTTTGACACTAGGACAGTTCCAAAGCATGTCAGATTCTTCTTTGCATGGTCTTCAGTGTGGGGTGGAGGTGGGGAGGGGTCATCCTTCAGTCGACCTGTGGTAGATCATCTGGTTCACGTCATGATTAAAGACAGAATATTAATAATCCTGATAATGATGATACCGTCGTCCCCTCTTCCACACCATCTCCTGAACCGTTCTACCTCTGTCGTGTTGTGATCCGACCTGAACTGAAGTCGATCGGGTCTTTTTATCTTCAGTGAAACCGTCGACAGAGATAACGAAGCCTCGTTGATGATCTCTAATAAAGCAGAAAATGCTGGATGGTGATTAGTGGTTTTAATTAGTGTGTTTAATATCAGGACTCTGTGTTCACCGGGAGCAACGATGCAAACTGTGAATATGAGTATTTTCCTGAATAGTTTATTAACCGGTTCAATAAGTCCAGATTAACGTGGATGCGTTCGTGTGGCGGTGACAGCTCAGTTTACGATGTAGAAACACAGGCCGCTGTTAAAACCAACTGGAACCAGGACCAGGTCCAGATCCATTAAAAACCCCGTGGTCACAGTTTACTGAACCCCATCAGGACTCGACACCAGATCATATGAACAACAACGATTTTAAATGTTCTGCCACTAAATTTATAAAATATTTTTCATGCAACTAACCATCTACTTTCATCACATCTCACTGAGAAAGAAAACTCTAACATTAAACTTTAAGGAAATATTGATGTTTCTGTTTCGAATCATCATGAACGACATCTAACAGCTGTAGACATGATGTGTCCCAGTAGTTTTGTCCATATAGTTTATCTGTTGAAATCCACATCAGGTTCACCAAAGAGGCTCAAATGAAGTAAAACGCTGACTCTGAAAACTCAGAGTCACTTCTGTTCAGTTTCTAAGAACAGATTGATGAGGAGTGGTTTTACCAAAGTGTGAACAGTGTGAACAGAGTGGGATGGTTCTGGTCACAGTTGGAGTTGACAGTTTTCACTGATGTTCACACAAAGAACAAAAACTGGAACTGGAACGATATCAGTATCATTATTATATCAGACTAGAAAACTGATGGAAGCATTGGAACAGATGAATAGATATAAAACCCAGATAAACGGTGAGTTCATGGTCGCTGTTGTACTTGAACACATCGTCTAACTGAGCTGTGATTGATTTTCCTTCAACACGACTGGACGTGAACAGACTGAAGGTTTTTACATCTGAACAGTTAAAGAACTGAACTGACACAAAGACAAACCATGTCCAACACAGACACCAGTTCTTCTGTTCTACGGTTCTTCAGTTCTTCCGTCTGTACAAACACGGTTCATTTTGATGTAAAAATGTCCTTTTTTGTGTATTTTGACATTGAAATGAGGCATTCCAGTTGACAAAAACTAAAACCATTTCACTCTTTGTTCTCAGATGTAAATCCTGATCTGGAAAAGCAGCGTTGACACTTTTCCACTTCTCTGTTTTAACCCTTCGATGCCTGAGTGCCTGGACCCTCAGCTCTAACAGAAATGACCCCAGTTTAAATCAGTGTGTTTTAATGACACTTCTGTCATTTTGTCAGGTTAAAAATAATCATCTGTATTATGTTTTTGTCACAAAACATTGATTTCATGTTTGAAATATCTTTTATTTTTAATTTTTAAAAACATTTTTAACAATTTTAAAATGTTTTTTTTATATTTTGAAAATTTGAAAAGCAAAGTATATATCACATGTAATTGATAGTATATAATATATAATATATAACAGCAACAGAACAGTGAGTGAGTCCTTTGGTTTTACTGTTGAATGAATCAAAGGTTCTGATGTAATTCTATTGTAAATGAATGTGGGTCATTTTGACCCAAATATGGAAGCTCAGGGTAGTAATACAAAAACTACAATTACATAAAATCTATAAAAGGTAACTAAAAAATGTAACTGTCATGATGTCAATAACATGTTCTTTGATGAATACCTAGAATATGAAATAATAACTTTTCCTGACAGAGTTATAACAATAAAACCACCTGACTGGGTCATTTGGACCCATTTCTGCATCTAAGGCACAGGTGTCAAACATGCGGCCTGGGGGCCAACTCTGGCCCACCAAAGGGTCCAATCCGGCCCGCGGGATGAATTTGTTAAATGTAAAAATTGCGCTTCAGATATTAACAATCAATGGTGTAATCATTTTATTTCAGGTTCCACATACAGTGCAATTATATTTCAAGTGGGTCAGCCCAGTAAAATATTATCATAATAACCTATAAATAATGACAACCCCAAATTTTCTCTTTGTGTTTTTGGTGTAAAAACATAAAATTACATGAAAATGTTTACATTACCAAACCATACTTTTATAAAAAAAAATGTGAATAACCTTAACAAATATGAACAAATGAAAATGTCCTAAGAAAAGTAAATGTAATTTCACCAATATTCTGCCTGTTACTAAATTTTTTGTGTGATTGTAACGCACATGTGTAAATGATAAAGTGATAAACCGAGGCATAATATTGTTAAAACTGCACTTGTTTTTCTTCAGACAATTCAAGTTGTTCATGTTATTCAGATTTTTAAGGAAACGTTGTAGATGTAAACCTGATCAGAATATAAGTTTACTTTTTACACTGTTACAAATTGGGCTGAATGTGGAACTGAACTAAAATGAGTTTGACACCCTGATCTAAGGGTTAACTCTGCTCACTGTACAGGGGAGAACCACCTGGACAGGGGAGGGGTCGTCTTAGGATGCGACACAAACACTGGAGGACATGGAGTCGCTCTCATGACTCATCCAGTGACGTCAGTCCTCGGCCAATCAGAGGCCTGCAGCCTGATGATGTCACAAGTTCAGCTGGACTCAGATCACTTGGAACCCCGAACGAGTAGGTGCTAAAAAAAGTACCCGGTACCAGGTTCTATCAGCTGATGGAAAACCATAAACAGGTGAGGTGGAGTAGGTGGGCGGGGTTTAGAAGCTGAACAGTTAAAGGTCAGTGGGTTCAGGTCAGACCTTCTACATGTGAAACAGGTTCAGTTCATCCTAGAACACGTCACTGATGCTTTAATGAATCCCAAACTGAACCAAAATAAATATATGTGTTTAAAGTCACTGCCCTGCAGATCAGGAGAAAACACGCCTCATTACATTCTTGTGTAAATAAACACGTTGACCTCTGACCCCGTCGTTATTTCACATTGACTGTTTTTCTAATCGATGACCTGCAGCGTGAAGAGACCCAACGTATTTCCACACCACGACAGAGTGAGACCAACGGCTTCAGACCAACCACCTCAGACCAGTGACCTCGGTGGCTGCGTGGCCCTAAGCAGTCGTTTAGTTCACTTATGGGGGGGGCAGTGCAGCTTTATTTGTGTTCCTTCAAAATAACAAATGTATTTTATGGAGTAAAACACTGATCAAACACTGGATGTTCTGTTGTCAAAGATGTGAATGAGTTAAATGTTTAGAGTTGACGTGGCGTTGGGACGGCGTTCCTCTTCAGGTTCTGATTGACGCTTCCGTTGTTCTGAAAAGGTGAAGGTCGTGGATTCAAACCCTCAGACGTTGTTAAGTCGAGATCCGCCTCCTCCCTCCAACTCGTGGTTTGTATAATTGTGTCTTTTCTTGTGACTTCCTCCTTGTTTCCATCTGCTTGGGGTCGGGTTCAGCAGCTGGAGGGGTTCAAACCGCCGCCACATCTGTGAGGATCAGGGTCAGGTTTCCATCACACCACCCACAATGCACTGCAGCGCTCTGTTAGCGCCGCCCAAGGCTGAAACTAGAGCGAGACAAATGGGCAACGGGCCAAAGTCCTGAACCGCCACATACCGTTGATACAAACGTCTCCTCATCAGTTCCTTTGTGTCGACATCGTTCCAGGATGTGGGTCGTTAGGACGACGCTGTTGCTGGTGGCAAATGAAAGAGGAACCGCTGAGAACCGGTCCTGGCTCCGTCTGACGCAATGACACTTCCTGTTGGGGTTGAGTACCATCCTCAGAGTCGACTTTTGGATCCATGAAGGTCGATACGATGAGGAGTCAGAGCAGGAGGAAACAGATTCACTGATTCAAGTCGAACTTTACAGCGTTCTGAAGAAACTCCAGAGATGGGAGTAGTTCAGGGACATCTGAGACATGAGAGCAGGGGGATCAAACATATCGCCCGTGGTCCAAAACAGGCCCGCCAAAGGCTCCAGTCAGGCCCATGGGATCAAAGTGCAAAAATGACACTGAACATATTAACAGTCAAAGGTGCTGAACTGGTTTAGTTCAGGTTCCACATTCAGACCAATATGATCTTTTGATGATTTTAACAACTTTGTACGGTGACCTTGAGTTTCCTTGAGCACCTTTAAATAAAATGTATTATTATTATTATTATTATTATTATTATTATTATTATTATTATTATTATCATTATTATTATTATTATTACTAGCGGCATTGTACCCATGGCTAAAACACCCTCCTGTGGTGCAACATCGATTGGACATGGGACACCGGATGCCCAGATGGACACAGAACGTGCATTATTATGTAGAAGATATAAGATAGAAGAAGATTATATAGATAGATATTATTATTATTATTATTATTATTATTATTATTATTATTATTATTATTATTATTATTATTATTATTATCTAAAGTCAAATAATATAACATAAAAATTGACTACTCATTTTGTTCTTGGTTTAATATGAAAAAAATATTACATTATACCTATAAATAATGACAACTCCAAATTTTCTTTTTACTGGCGGCATTGTACCCGTGGTGCCATTATACGATAGTGCCCTCCCATGGTGTAACATTGGGACACGAGTCGGACAAACACACACCAGACACAGAAATGTCCATTATAGCAGGATTTTAGTGTCAAAAAATAACATTACATTATGAAAATACTGACATTAACAAACTATCCTTTAACAATAAAATGTGAATAACCTGAACAAATATGAACAACCTGAAACGACAACGTGAAAAGTGTAATTTTAACAATATTCTTCCTGTTACTAAATGTTTTGTGTCTTTGTAGATCCTGTATAAATCATAAGTTGAGGCATAACACTGTTAAAATTTCTTTTTTTTTTTTTTTAGGTTATTCACATTTTTTGTTTGGATAGTTTGTAAATGTAAATATTTTCATGATTTCATGTTATTTCTTTGCACTAAAAGAGAAAAATTTGCAGTTATTATTTCCAGGTTATTGTGTTGTTATTTTACTGGTTCTGATCCACTTTAGATCAAACTGGGCTGAATGTGAAACCTGACAGAAGATGAGTTTGACATCTGTGCATAAGAGGTTCTGAAAGGGTTTCTTTAAGGTTTACACTCCTCTTCATCCCTGTGCTGATATGTTTTCCTTGTTGTGGTCCAGATCTGATCCACTGGAAACCGACGACTGAGTCTACGTCCATCGGTTCCATCGACTGTAGATCAGTTTTAAACAGAGGAACAGTTCCAGAAGTTTGTGATTTGGTCGTCATCATTTTGATTTTTTGGAGCCAGAAGTGACCATATTTGGACAAAAGGGGCAGAGCCTGAGGTGAGCTAATGCAGTTTAATGAGTCGGTAAAACTGTAAAACTTAATAAAACACACACTAACACAGTTCAAATAAAACAGATGGAACCACATGAGTCCTGGAAAAACACAGAATCTAAAGTCAATGGGTTTTTCTGGAGAACGTCTAGTGGCCGTCACTGGTATTACACTTTCATATGTTCCTCCATTGGTCCAGTTTTGTTCATTACTGTGATTAGTGTTTTGACACATTAGGTCACACCCAAAGTGACAGACAAACCGACTGAAATGGTGTTAAAATAAGAACAACCTCGGCCATTTTCCATTTACCTGTTATGCTGAGATGTCAAAATCATGTTGTTGAAGGTTCCATGTTCAGTTTAGTTTGATCTGAAGTGACCAGTAAAAGAATAAAATAAGCTCCCATTTATCAAACTCTGAACTCTGAAACATGATCCATTCTATGTCACATTTCTACATTTGAACTCACACACATACATTATTTAATCCATAATGTACTAGAGAATGCAAATGCAGTTTTTAGTCACGCATGCACATGTGTGTCCTCCTGTACATGTATTTATGTGACCTATTAGAGTGGAACGGAAGGTGGAAGGAGAAGGGATGGTTTGGTTTCATAGGACGATAATAACAAGGAGTCCGTTTACATTCACACCAATACTGGAGTTAAATGATTATTATTAGTGATCATGTAAACAGGATCATCTGATCGGTTTTATCTGATAACAGCAGTAATCTGATTAGGAGAAATCAGATTAACACACCTAGATTTGTCCCCAGTAGTCTGATGTCCTCATGCATGTAAACAGGTTCATCTGAGTTCTTTTGTTTTTTTACATCTGTGCATGTGTAAAAAAAATTCTATATAAACTGAAGATACGCAGCGAAACTGTGAGCCAGAGGACTAAGGTAAACAAACAATGAAATGAAATGAAGGATGGCAGTGACATGTGACCTATTTTGTTGTCATATTAGCCCCTCCCACATTAGAACAGCTAAGGCTGACACCGTAGGCGTTGCCATGGTAACAACACAAGACCAGATGTTTTGAAAATGACAGGAAGCGTACGTCTGACATCATAACATATGTACATACTCCGAAAGAAATCAAATAATGGACTGAAACATATAAACCAGGGTTTTTCAATTATCACATTTCTGAAGTGACTGTAAACACGTCCAATCTGATTTCGGCAATTATCGGATCACTCCCAGTTATCAGATTTTTATGGTCATGTAAACGGGCTTACTGTGTGGCAAGGTTATAATAGTTTGGGATTTTTCATTATAGTTTTATTTCGTTTTGACTTTTTTTTCTCTCACTCAGTTAGTTTTAATTAGTTTTTAGAGCAGGTTTGCTAGTTGTTGTTAGTTTTTGTTTTTTCTAAATGCTTAGTTTTAGTATTAGTTTTAGTTTTTCATATCTTTTCTCTTCCTCGCTGTCGTATTCAAAGAAATTCCATACAGGACTCAGCTGCTTTCTCCCAAGTGTCATATGGTGCTGCTAGCTAAAATTACTTGAGCGAAATAAATGGCTTTCGTATCAATCCGACATTGACAAAGATGAAAAGGAAGGGAATTTTATCCATAATTTTTATACGTTTTAGTTAGTTTTGTAAACACACACTACAATTTCAGTTAGTTATCATTTTTTCTTTTAATTATAGTTTTTATTTATTTCAGTTAACGAAAATGTTTTTTCAATTCTAGTTTTCATCATTTCGTTAGTTTTCGTTAACGATAAAAACCTTTCTGTGTGGTGATGTAGCATCATTAGATTCAGCGTCAGGGTGTCAAAGATCAACATGGTTACACTACAGTAGTGATGAGTTAAGACATTTTCAACCACAAAATATAGTTTTTTTTATAGAATATTGGATGATTTTGTGTCCAGTACTTATGTGTTTCATCAAAATGACATCATAGAATTCATCTTTTAAAGCTGGAAAACATGTTTCAGTGTCTTTATCACTTTGACTTTAACATCATTGGAAGCTGGATGATGAACTTAACGTTAAACTCATAATTCTGGGTCTGAACATCAAGCCAACAGTAAAACCTCAGTCACTCATATGAAAACTCATCCTATTGAATCATCTATTTTCACCCCAAAGCTTATTCAACCTCTTCATGGACAGTCTGACATGTTGATTGTGATGCAGCTGTTATTTTTATTTGTATTTTACACCAGTTTCTATTTTTACTGTGAATATTCCGTTTACAAGAACATTCTCTCACCTCGGTTTATTCCAATGTTTCAGTCAATATTTTCTCTGAAAAGCGTTTGGCAGATCTGCTTTTTATTTCTAATGTTGGAAACAGATCTGAATGACTTGGATGTGGAGTTAATAAACCGGCCTATCTTCTAAAGTCTGTTGAATAATGTATAAAGTAGAGGCATAAATGTCAGCTGTTAAATTATGTATCTTCTATTACCTCCGATGAATCCGTTCAAACTCGGTCGTGTCTCGAGCAGCTGCAGTTTGAGGATCACTGTCTTCGAGGTCATGTAGTGAATATCCCACAATGCACCTCTGGCTCCAATTAGTTCTGTGGTTTTACCCAGAATAAATTGAGTTTGACTGAGGGAAATATTTCAGCTTTAGCTTCAGCGTCAGCGCATCTACAGTACATTTGTTTTACATGTTCAGTAAATGAGTTTTGAAACAACAGAAGAAAAACAGCTTCTTCCAATTAGATCGTCTGACGTCATCACCACGTTTCAAAACTGAACTGTGCTTTGGATTGTACCGTCATACTGTCAATTTAACATTCATTATCCTACGACGTTTATCCACAAACTACAGAGCATTTTACAAAAAATTTAAAAGAAATTAATCAATGGTTAATACAATATCAGGGTAAAAATACAAAATATATTATAACTAGTGAAAAAAAAAGATAATAATAATGATGAAAAAAAATATTAATGCAACAGTTTTTTTATTCTGTGAAATGTCTGGTGTTAATTATTGTTACAGTGCATTACCGCCTCCTACTGTTGGGAGTGTGAATGGACGGGGCTCAGATCCATTAAAATAAAACAAAGGATCGGTTAATTAACAGTATTTTAACTCAGACAGAGGCCCACAACCCACTGAATACGGGTTTGAGACCCATTTTTTGGTCCCGACCCACCAGTTGAGAACCACTGATCTGAATAGTTCACTGTGATGTTGGTTCATTTTGATAATGTAACATTTGAGCATCTTGTTTCCTTTGTTTTTGATGAAGGAACTAAATATTATAATTCGTTTTTCATGTATTGTTGGTTTTTTTTCAACAATGTTGAGTTTTGATGAATAGTTTTGTTCCTGCAGTGAAAACTAATGAGAAACTGAAGTAAATGAATAAATAAACAAATGCAGTTAAATAAGAATCCAATAATGACTCATTAAATCTTGTGTTTCAGAGCAGATACTGGGGTCAAACAGGTGAATCTGTGACGTCCAGGTGAAGGTCTGCGGGTCTTCAAAGGTCTCTGTTCATAAAACCAGACCGAACACACAGGGCGGCGTCTCCTCTCCATTTCTCGCCGTAGTATGTCGTCGTCTGTCAGACTGTTGGCGCTCAGCGAATCTGAGAATTAACTGAGATGAATCCAGTCTGAAAGTCTGGCTGTTGATGGAACAAACATCCTGCTCCTCCTACGCTTCACACCAAACACACAACATTCAGGATCTAATGATCCGCCATCTGGCGCTGCACAGACCTGGAGTCTGCCCTGCACGGGGGGTGGGGGGTGGGGGGTGGGGGGGTGTCCCATGAGGCCTCGGTGCACAGTATGAAGTCACGGCAGACTCAGAAGGTTGCAGTCCGACAACACAAGGACAGAGACTTACAGGGTTTATGGAGGTACAGACCAGATTTATCATGTTTTTACATAAAAGAATGAACACACACCTGTTGATGTTTAAAATCAGCTGATATTCAGATGAAAACATGTGATGGTTCTGGGGTTTTAACTCTCACTTTAATCTGAATATTTCACTTATGTAGAAACAGGACGTTCGGTTTTATTATAGACAGAAAATATTCATCCAACATCAGAATAAACAGGAAAAACACTTGAATCTGACAAAAACTGAATGAACAGACAGAAGAACGGGGTCTAATGCATCCTGCTGTTATGGTCCGGTTCGACCAGGAGTTTGAGTCCATGTGTTTCGGTTCTAGGTCCAAACCCTGGTGTCCAGTGAACGTCTCACTTCTGAGTCGTCTCTGTGTTCACGTGTGTCCTATGTCGACTCCCTCCGTTCATCTGAATAAAGGGCAGCTAATGGCACAGAATAAAAGGCTGAAATGAACGTGTGTGTGAGAATAAAGGAGGAGTGATGAGGGACCAGGACCGGAGCGCACGAGGTTTGAACACACATTACATTTACTTCAGCAACAAAGGCAGCGCAGTGTGGGGAGGAGAAGGGAGCGATGGCACCAATGAAAGACCACTGCAAGGTGAGAATGGCATGTGATTAAAGGAGAGCCAGAGGACAGTCCAGGTCCAGGAGGTCCAGGGTTATCCAGAGGGTCCAGGGGGTCTGGAGGGTCCTCGATGTCCAGAAGGGTTCAGGAGGTCCAGAGGGTCCAGGATGTCTGGAGGTCTGGAGGGTCCAGGCCTGTTGTGGTCGGACCCATGTGAGGTGGATCTGTTAAAGGTCATGGAGGTTCTGGTCTCCTCTGGTCCACCTAACTGGACTCATACCAGCTCTTCTTCCATCTGGGGCTTTGTTGTCACTTTCCAGTTTGATGATGCTGGGTTTCCACGGCGACAGAGGCAGGAAACGAGTGGATGCAGAGTGTAGAGGATGGAGGAGGAGGAGGAGGAGGAGGAGGAGGAAGGTCTTTGTGTGGAGATGAACAGAGACACCACCAGCATCAGGTACATGTCTGTCTGCACACCTGTCTGTACACCTGTCTGTCTGTCTATACACCTGTCTGTCTGTACACCTGTCTGTCTGTCTGTCTATACACCTGTCTGTCTGAATACCTGTCTGTCTGTACATCTGTCTGTCTGTACACCTGTCTGTCTGTACACCTGTCTGTCTGTCTGTCTATCCACCTGTCTGTCTGTACATCTGTCTGTCTGTCTGTACACCTGTCTGTCTGTCTGTCTATCCACCTGTCTGTCTGTACATCTGTCTGTCTGTCTGTCTGTCTGTCTGTCTGTCTATCCACCTGTCTGTTTGTACACCTATCTGTCTGTACACCTGCCTGTCTGTTTGTACATCTGTCTGTCTGCATACGTGTCTGTCTGTCTGTACACCTGTCTGTTTGTACACCTGTCTGTCTGTCTGTCTGAACACCTGTCTGTCTGTTTGTACACCTGTCTGTCTGTCTGTCTGTACACCTGTCTGTCTGTATCTGTTTATGTTACATAATTTTTTTTACATGTTATTTGAGATTAAAACGAGTAAACTCTGAAATAACTAATAAGTAATTTCTATTCTTAATGATTATTTTGGTGATATTACTAATTTCATTGATTATTTTATCAAATTTAGTTTATTTAATTGATTGATTTCCTTAATTATGTCGATAATTTGGATGGAGGATTCTGTTGGGTTTCTGTAAATTTGATTTGAATGTGATTTGATAAAGCACTTGGTGACTCTGTCTGTGAAAAGTGCTCCATAAATAAAAATTTACTTACTTAATTTTTGTTCCTTTCAGTGACTATTTTGTCAATTTTTCTGAATTTTGTTGGGTATATTGTTTACTTTTTCTTAATATTTTTTATTGCAGTTTTCATTTTTGTTTATTTCATTAAGCTCAAAGTTAAATTTCTTCATTTTCCTCGTAGGAAGAGTTGTTCTCTGATTTTATCCATCCTTATACATACAAATGGTGCCTAGCATTAGCATTAGCATTAGCACATTAGGAGCAGTGTGCCATTGAAGGCGTTCACTTTTATCCATGTGTCTTCATGTTGCTGATTATATTATTTATTTTTGCTCATTTTACAAATTATTTTGTCCAGTATCTCTGCTGATGGTGTTAAGGTATTGTTTAACTCTGTTTAGGTGCTCAGGTATTCTGTGCTGACATCTCAAATTGTGTCCACGGCGGTACTGTTTCTGTACTGTTTTTGTACTGTTTTTGTACTGTTTTTGTATTTTTCTGTACTGTTTCTGTACTGTCTTTGTATTTTTTCTGTATTGTTTCTATATTGTTTCTGTGCTGTTTTTGTACAGTTTGTGTACCGTTTTTGTACTGTTTTCGTATTGTTTTCGTACTGTTCCCTTACTGTTTTTGTAGTTTTTCTGTACTGTTTTTGTGTGGTTTGTGTACTGTTTCTGCACTGTTTCCATACTGTTTTCATATTGTTTCTGTACTGTTTGGGTAGTTTTTTTGAACTGTTTTTGTACAGTTTTCGTACTCTTTTCTGGCCGTGGGACAGCTCGGTTCGTTGAAGCGGCGTTGGTGGCGGCTCTAATGAACTGCTGCTCATTGTCTTTGTTTACGCGGCGGCTGCTGATTAAATGTGGTCATGGTTACATGAGTCGTCTTGACTTCGCCATCTTCGCCAGCTGCCTTTTGCCGACTCCCAGTCCGTCCACACAGACCTATTAGTGAATTCTTGTGCTGCTTAGCGTCACTTCTGAGCAGCGGGTGTAGACGTGATCGCTCATATTTGGGCATTTTTCCAAATACTCCAGTCAAATGTTACTGTGTGAGCCTCGGCAGGATAATCCTGATTTAATTTTGCTCGGCTGATTAACGTTATATCTGCTATCTACGCAGAGGTTTCTCATGGGGCTTTGTTACAGAGGAGGTTGGAGATTTATCCTGGTTTACAGTGTAACTGATCTGATTCTCAGTCCAAACCTCAGATCAGGGCAGATGGAGGAATCTGAGAGCAGCGTCGTTCTCACTGTGACGAGATAAAGAAGATTAAAGTTAAACACTGAGGGTTTACAAGGCCACGGATCAGGGCAGGTACAGGAGGAGATTTGGACTAAATACAAGGAAAAACAGATGAAAAACAGAGGAAAAACAGACAAAATCCAGAGGAAAAACAGATGAAAAACAGAGGAAAAACAGACAAAATCCAGAGGAAAACAGATGAAAAACAGAGGAAAAACAGACAAAATCCAGAGGAAAAACAGATGAAAACCAGAGGAAAACCAGAGGAAAGCCAGATGAAAACCAGAGGAAAAACAGATGAAAAACAGAAAAACCAAAGGAAAAACAGATGAAAACCAGATGAAAACCAGAGGAAAAACAGATGAAAACCAGATGAAAACCAGAGGAAAACCAGAGGAAAGCCAGATGAAAACCAGAGGAAAAACAGATGAAAAACAGAAAAACCAAAGGAAAAACAGATGAAAACCAGATGAAAACCAGAGGAAAAACAGATGAAAACCAGATGAAAACCAGAGGAAAAACAGATGAAAACCAGATGAAAACCAGAGGAAAACCAGAGGAAAACCAGAGGAAAAACAGAGGAAAAACAGAGGAAAAACAGTTGAAAAACCAGAGGAAAAACAGATGAAAACCAGATGAAAAACAGAAGAAAAACAGATGAAAACCAGAGGAAAAACAGATGAAAACCAGAGGAAAAACAGAAGAAAAACAGAGGAAAAACAGAGGAAAACAGATGAAAACCAAAGGAAAAACAGATGAAAACCAGATGAAAACCAGAGGAAAAACAGAAGAAAAACAGAGGAAAAACAGAAGAAAACCAGAGGAAAGCCAGATGAAAACCAGAGCAAAACCAGATGAAAACCAGAGGAAAAACAGAGGAAAAACCACAGGAAAAACAGATGAAAACCAGAGGAAAGCCAGATGAAACCAGAGGAAAAACAGATGAAAACCAGAGGAAAGCCAGATGAAAACCAGAGGAAAACCAGATGAAAAACCACAGGAAAAACAGATGAAAACCAGAGGAAAACCAGATGAAAACCAGAGGAAAAACAGAAGAAAACCAGAGGAAAACCAGATGAAAACCAGAGGAAAACCAGATGAAAACCAGAGGAAAAACAGAAGAAAAACAGAGGAAAAAAAGAGGAAAAACAGATGAAAACCAGAGGAAAAACAGTTGAAAAACCAGAGGAAAAACAGATAAAAACCAGAGGAAAAACAGTTGAAAAACCAGAGGAAAACCAGATGAAAACCAGAGGAAAAACAGAGGAAAACCAGAGGAAAAACAGTTGAAAAACCAGAAGAAAAACAGATGAAAACCAGAGGAAAAACAGAGGAAAAACAGAGGAAAAACAGAGGAAAAACAGATGAAAACCAGAGGAAAAACAGAGGAAAAACAGTTGAAAAACCGCAGGAAAAACAGATGAAAACCAGAGGAAAAACAGATGAAAACCAGAGGAGAAACAGAGGAAACCCAGAGGAAAAACTGAGGAAAAACAGTTGAAAAACAGATGAAAACCAGAGGAAAACCAGATGAAAACCAGAGGAAAACCAGATGAAAACCAGAGGAAAACCAGAGGAAAACCAGAGGAAAAACAGTTGAAAAACCAGAGGAAAAACAGATGAAAACCAGAGGAAAAACAGAGGAAAAACAGAGGAAAAACAGAGGAAAAACGGTTGAAAAACCGCAGGAAAAACAGATGAAAACCAGAGGAAAAACAGATGAAAACCAGAGGAGAAACAGAGGAAAACCAGAGGAGAAACAGAGGAAACCCAGAGGAAAAACAGAGGAAAAACAGTTGAAAAACAGATGAAAACCAGAGGAAAAACAGATGAAAACCAGAGGAAAACCAGAGGAAAAACAGAGGAAAACCAGAGGAAAAACAGATGAAAACCAGAGGAAAAACAGATGAAAACCAGATGAAAACCAGAGGAAAAACAGATGAAAACCAGAGGAAAAACAGATGAAAACCAGAGGAAAAACAGATGAAAACCAGATGAAAACCAGAGGAAAAACAGATGAAAACCAGAGGAAAAACAGAGGAAAAACAGTTGAAAAACCGCAGGAAAAACAGATGAAAACCAGAGGAAAAACAGATGAAAAACAGATGAAAACCAGATGAAAACCAGAGGAAAAACAGATGAAAAACAGATGAAAAACAGTTGAAAACCAGAGGAAAAACAGATGAAAAACAGTTGAAAACCAGAGGAGAAACAGAGGAAACCCAGAGGAAAAACAGATGAAAAACAGATGAAAACCAGAGGAAAAACAGATGAAAAACAGAGGAAAAACAGATGAAAAACAGATGAAAACCAGATGAAAAACAGAGGAAAACCAGAGGAAAAACAGATGAAAACCAGAGGAGAAACAGAGGAAAAACAGATGAAAACCAGAGGAAAAACAGATGAAAACCAGATGAAAACCAGAGGAAAAACAGATGAAAACCAGAGGAAAAACAGATGAAAACCAGATGAAAACCAGAGGAAAAACAGATGAAAACCAGAGGAAAAACAGAGGAAAAACAGTTGAAAAACCGCAGGAAAAACAGATGAAAACCAGAGGAAAAACAGAGGAAAACCAGAGGAAAAACAGATGAAAACAGAGGAAAAACAGAGGAAAAACAGTTGAAAAACCGCAGGAAAAACAGATGAAAACCAGAGGAAAAACAGATGAAAACCAGAGGAAAAACAGATGAAAACCAGAGGAAAAACAGAGGAAAAACAGTTGAAAAACCGCAGGAAAAACAGATGAAAACCAGAGGAAAAACAGATGAAAACCAGAGGAAAAACAGATGAAAACCAGATGAAAACCAGAGGAAAAACAGATGAAAAACAGATGAAAACAGTTGAAAACCAGAGGAAAAACAGATGAAAAACAGTTGAAAACCAGAGGAAAAACAGATGAAAAACAGATGAAAACCAGAGGAAAAACAGATGAAAACCAGAGGAAAAACAGATGAAAACCAGAGGAAAAACAGATGAAAACCAGATGAAAACCAGAGGAAAAACAGATGAAAAACAGATGAAAACCAGATGAAAAACAGATGAAAACCAGAGGAAAACCAGATGAAAAACAGATGAAAAACAGATGAAAACCAGATGAAAAACAGATGAAAAACAGAGGAAAACCAGATGAAAACCAGATGAAAAACAGATGAAAACCAGATGAAAAACAGATGAAAACCAGAGGAAAACCAGAGGAAAACAGATGAAAAACAGAGGAAAACCAGAGGAAAAACAGATGAAAAACAGAGGAAAACCAGATGAAAAACAGATGAAAACCAGAGGAAAAACAGATGAAAAACTATTAAAAACAGAGATGGAAGAAGTTTGATTCTCCTGTTTCTACTTCTGTACAAACTCTGAAATAAATCCAATAATGGACTGAAAGGACTGAACCAGGGTTTATGGATTATCCTATTTTCAGAAGTGCATGTGAACACATTTAAATGCTTTATGTGGTTAATCCAGTTCTTGTGTTTTTATGGTTGTGTAAATGGACTCAGTCATGTACTGAGTCAGGTGGGCTGGAACTCTTCACCAGGGTTTGGTCTTTTATTCTTTACATTAGAGGATGTAAAGTGTCCTGGACGTTGGACTGTGGATGCTTTAACCCATACAGACCCAGAGCTGCCTTTGTGGCACTTCCCAAATGGATTATGCTCTATATTTAGCCTTTCTTAAGTGATTTATCACCATTTAATGTAATATTATCCTCTTTATTTTGTGTTTTTTTCAGTGAAAATCCAGTATTTTCCCTATATTTAATTCACTGATCATATCAATGTTCATTAAAACTCAAATTGAAGTTGAGGGTTATTCTATCAGAAACAGAGAAAACTGAAGAAAAAAGTGACTTTCACAAAATATATCATTAACAGAACATAAACCCAGTGTGTCCATCCACTGTCATTGATCCAGCTCCATGGGTTTTACAACCTTATTTGGTTCATTTTTATTTCTCTATTAGTTATCTTACTAATTTTTTCCTGGTCCGCTGTTAGCCTCTGGTCCGCTGTTAGCCTCTGGTCCGCTGTTAGCCTCTGGTCCGCTGTTAGCCCCTGGTCCGCTGTTAGCCCCTGGTCCGCTGTTAGCCCCTGGTCCGCTATTAGCCCCTGGTCCGCTATTAGCCCCTGGTCCGCTGTTATACCCTGGTCCGCTGTTAGCCCCTGGTCCGCTGTTAGCCCCTGGTCCGCTGTTATACCCTGGTCCGCTGTTAGCCCCTGGTCCACTGTTAGCCCCTGGTCCGCTGTTAGCCCCTGGTCCGCAGTGAGCCCCTGGTCCGCTGTTAGCCCCTGGTCCGCAGTGAGCCCCTGGTCCGCTGTTAGCCCCTGGTCCGCGGTGAGCCCCTGGTCCGCTGTTAGCCCCTGGTCCGCAGTGAGCCCCTGGTCCGCTGTTAGCCCCTGGTCCACGGTGAGCCCCTGGTCCACTGTTATACCCTGGTCCGCTGTTAGCCCCTGGTCCGCTGTTAGCCCCTGGTCCGCTGTTAGCCCCTGGTCCGCTGTTAGCCCCTGGTCCACTGTTAGCCCCTGGTCCGCGGTGAGCCCCTGGTCCGCTGTTAGCCCCTGGTCCGCGGTGAGCCCCTGGTCCGCTGTTAGCCCCTGGTCCGCTGTTAGCCCCTGGTCCGCTGTTAGCCCCTGGTCCACTGTTATACCCTGGTCCGCTGTTAGCCCCTGGTCTGCTGTTAGCCCCTGGTCCGCTGTTATACCCTGGTCCGCTGTTAGCCCCTGGTCCGCTGTTAGCCTCTGGTCCGCTGTTAGCCCCTGGTCCGCTGTTAGCCTCTGGTCCGCTGTTAGCCCCTGGTCCGCTGTTAGCCCCTGGTCCGCTATTAGCCCCTGGTCCGCTATTAGCCCCTGGTCCGCTGTTATACCCTGGTCCGCTGTTAGCCCCTGGTCCACTGTTAGCCCCTGGTCCGCTGTTAGCCCCTGGTCCGCAGTGAGCCCCTGGTCCGCTGTGAGCCCCTGGTCCGCGGTGAGCCCCTGGTCCGCTGTTAGCCCCTGGTCCGCAGTGAGCCCCTGGTCCGCTGTTAGCCCCTGGTCCGCGGTGAGCCCCTGGTCCGCTGTTAGCCCCTGGTCCGCAGTGAGCCCCTGGTCCGCTGTTAGCCCCTGGTCCACGGTGAGCCCCTGGTCCACTGTTATACCCTGGTCCGCTGTTAGCCCCTGGTCCGCTGTTAGCCCCTGGTCCACTGTTAGCCCCTGGTCCACTGTTAGCCCCTGGTCCGCGGTGAGCCCCTGGTCCGCTGTTAGCCCCTGGTCCGCGGTGAGCCCCTGGTCCGCTGTTAGCCCCTGGTCCGCTGTTAGCCCCTGGTCCACAGTGAGCCCCTGGTCCGCTGTTAGCCCCTGGTCCGCTGTTAGCCCCTGGTCCGCTGTTAGCCCCTGGTCCGCTGTTAGCCCCTGGTCCACTGTTATACCCTGGTCCGCTGTTAGCCCCTGGTCTGCTGTTAGCCCCTGGTCCGCTGTTATACCCTGGTCCGCTGTTAGCCCCTGGTCCGCTGTTAGCCTCTGGTCCGCTGTTAGCCCCTGGTCCGCTGTTAGCCCCTGGTCCGCAGTGAGCCCCTGGTCCGCTGTTAGCTCCTGGTCCGCTGTGAGCCCCTGGTCCGCTGTGAGCCCCTGGTCCGCTGTGAGCCCCTGGTCCGCTGTTAGCCCCTGGTCCGCTGTTAGCCTCTGGTCCGCTGTTAGCCCCTGGTCCGCTGTTAGCCCCTGGTCCGCTGTTAGCCGCAGGTCTGCTGTTCGTCCCTGGTCTGTTGTTAGCCCCTGTTCATTCAGCGTTTAAGATGGCTAGATCTTAGCAGGTTACTGGAAAACCACTTCTAAAAGCTGTATTTGCTCCCTGTGGCAATATAATTCCAGAAATTGAATTGTAGAAGACCACTCTGGTGCTTTCAAGCTCCACGCTCCACGCATGGAGCATCCAATTTTATTCATTGTTTTGGCTGTTTTTGTTCATTTTGTTACTTATTCTATTCTTCAATATTCCCTTTCAGTTCATTTTTGTCTTATTTTTTTTCCACATTATTTAGTGGTTTTTTTTGGTTTGTTTTGTTGTTGTTGTTTTTTTTTTTTTTTACACTTTTGTTCATTTTATTCATTTATTATAGTGTGTCCATCCACTGTCATTGATCCAGCTCCATGGGTTTTACAACCTTATTTGGTTCATTTTTATTTCTCTATTAGTTATCTTACTAATTTTTTCCTGGTCCGCTGTTAGCCCCTGGTCCGCTGTTAGCCCCTGGTCCGCGGTGAGCCCCTGGTCCGCTGTTAGCCCCTGGTCCACTGTTATACCCTGGTCCGCTGTTAGCCCCTGGTCTGCTGTTAGCCCCTGGTCCACTGTTATACCCTGGTCCGCTGTTAGCCCCTGGTCCGCTGTTAGCCTCTGGTCCGCTGTTAGCCCCTGGTCCGCTGTTAGCCCCTGGTCCGCAGTGAGCCCCTGGTCCGCTGTTAGCTCCTGGTCCGCTGTGAGCCCCTGGTCCGCTGTGAGCCCCTGGTCCGCTGTGAGCCCCTGGTCCGCTGTTAGCCCCTGGTCCGCTGTTAGACCCTGGTCCGCTATTAGCCCCTGGTCCGCTGTTACCCCCTGGTCCGCTGTTAGCCCCTGGTCCGCTGTTAGCCCCTGGTCCGCTGTTAGACCCTGGTCCGATGTGAGCCCCTGGTCCGCTGTGAGCCCCTGGTCCGCTGTTAGCCCCTGGTCCGCTATTAGCCCCTGGTCCGCTGTGAGCCCCTGGTCCGCTGTTAGACCCTGGTCCGCTATTAGCCCCTGGTCCGCTGTTACCCCCTGGTCCGCTGTGAGCCCCTGGTCCGCTGTTAGCCCCTGGTCCGCTGTTAGACCCTGGTCCGCTATTAGCCCCTGGTCCGCTGTTACCCCCTGGTCCGCTGTGAGCCCCTGGTCCGCTGTTAGCCCCTGGTCCGCTGTTAGACCCTGGTCCGCTGTTAGCCCCTGGTCCGCTGTTAGCCCCTGGTCCGCTGTGAGCCCCTGGTCCGCTGTTAGCTCCTGGTCCGCTGTTAGCCCCTGGTCCGCTGTGAGCCCCTGGTCCGCTGTGAGCCCCTGGTCCGCTGTTAGCCCCTGGTCCGCTGTTAGCCCCTGGTCCGCTGTTAGCCCCTGGTCCGCTGTTAGCCCCTGGTCCGCTGTTAGCCGCAGGTCTGCTGTTCGTCCCTGGTCTGTTGTTAGCCCCTGTTCATTCAGCGTTTAAGATGGCTAGATCTTAGCAGGTTACTGGAAAACCACTTCCAAAAGCTGTATTTGCTCCCTGTGGCAATATAATTCCAGAAATTGAATTGTAGAAGACCACTCTGGTGCTTTCAAGCTCCATGCTCCACGCATGGAGCATCCAATTTTATTCATTGTTTTGGCTGTTTTTGTTCATTTTGTTACTTATTCTATTCTTCAATATTCCCTTTCAGTTCATTTTTGTCTTATTTTTTTTCCACATTATTTAGTGGTTTTTTTTGGTTTGTTTTGTTGTTGTTGTTTTTTTTTTTTTTACACTTTTGTTCATTTTATTCATTTATTATAGTGTGTCCATCCACTGTCATTGATCCAGCTCCATGGGTTTTACAACCTTATTTGGTTCATTTTTATTTCTCTATTAGTTATCTTACTAATTTTTCCTGGTCCGCTGTTAGCCCCTGGTCCGCTGTTAGCCCCTGGTCCGCTGTGAGCCCCTGGTCCGCTGTTAGACCCTGGTCCGCTGTTAGCCTCTGGTCCGCTGTTAGCCCCTGGTCCGCTGTGAGCCCCTGGTCCGCTGTGAGCCCCTGGTCCGCTGTTACCCCCTGGTCCGCTGTTAGCCCCTGGTCCGCTGTTAGCCCCTGGTCCGCTGTTAGACCCTGGTCCGCTGTGAGCCCCTGGTCCGCTGTGAGCCCCTGGTCCGCTGTTAGCCCCTGGTCCGCTATTAGCCCCTGGTCCGCTGTGAGCCCCTGGTCCGCTGTTAGACCCTGGTCCGCTATTAGCCCCTGGTCCGCTGTTACCCCCTGGTCCGCTGTGAGCCCCTGGTCCGCTGTTAGCCCCTGGTCCGCTGTTAGACCCTGGTCCGCTATTAGCCCCTGGTCCGCTGTTACCCCCTGGTCCGCTGTGAGCCCCTGGTCCGCTGTTAGCCCCTGGTCCGCTGTTAGACCCTGGTCCGCTGTTAGCCCCTGGTCCGCTGTTAGCCCCTGGTCCGCTGTGAGCCCCTGGTCCGCTGTTAGCTCCTGGTCCGCTGTTAGCGCCTGGTCCGCTGTGAGCCCCTGGTCCGCTGTGAGCCCCTGGTCCGCTGTGAGCCCCTGGTCCGCTGTTAGCCCCTGGTCCGCTGTTAGCCTCTGGTCCGCTGTTAGCCCCTGGTCCGCTGTTAGCCCCTGGTCCGCTGTTAGCCCCTGGTCCGCTGTTAGCCCCTGGTCCGCTGTTAGCCGCAGGTCTGCTGTTCGTCCCTGGTCTGTTGTTAGCCCCTGTTCATTCAGCGTTTAAGATGGCTAGATCTTAGCAGGTTACTGGAAAACCACTTCTAAAAGCTGTATTTGCTCCCTGTGGCAATATAATTCCAGAAATTGAATTGTAGAAGACCACTCTGGTGCTTTCAAGCTCCACGCTCCACGCATGGAGCATCCAATTTTATTCATTGTTTTGGCTGTTTTTGTTCATTTTGTTACTTATTCTATTCTTCAATATTCCCTTTCAGTTCATTTTTGTCTTATTTTTTTTCCACATTATTTAGTGGTTTTTTTTGGTTTGTTTTGTTGTTGTTGTTTTTTTTTTTTTTTACACTTTTGTTCATTTTATTCATTTATTATAGTGTGTCCATCCACTGTCATTGATCCAGCTCCATGGGTTTTACAACCTTATTTGGTTCATTTTTATTTCTCTATTAGTTATCTTACTAATTTTTTCCTGGTCCGCTGTTAGCCCCTGGTCCGCTGTTAGCCCCTGGTCCGCTGTTAGCCCCTGGTCCGCTGTGAGCCCCTGGTCCGCTGTTAGACCCTGGTCCGCTGTTAGCCTCTGGTCCGCTGTTAGACCCTGGTCCGCTGTTAGCCCCTGGTCCGCTGTGAGCCCCTGGTCCGCTGTTAGCCCCTGGTCCGCTGTTAGACCCTGGTCCGCTATTAGCCCCTGGTCCGCTGTTACCCCCTGGTCCGCTGTGAGCCCCTGGTCCGCTGTTAGCCCCTGGTCCGCTGTTAGACCCTGGTCCGCTGTGAGCCCCTGGTCCGCTGTGAGCCCCTGGTCCGCTGTTAGCCCCTGGTCCGCTATTAGCCCCTGGTCCGCTGTGAGCCCCTGGTCCGCTGTTAGACCCTGGTCCGCTATTAGCCCCTGGTCCGCTGTTACCCCCTGGTCCGCTGTGAGCCCCTGGTCCGCTGTTAGCCCCTGGTCCGCTGTTAGACCCTGGTCCGCTATTAGCCCCTGGTCCGCTGTTACCCCCTGGTCCGCTGTGAGCCCCTGGTCGCTGTTAGCCCCTGGTCCGCTGTGAGCCCCTGGTCCGCTGTTAGCCCCTGGTCCGCTATTAGCCCCTGGTCCGCTGTGAGCCCCTGGTCCGCTGTTATACCCTGGTCCACTGTTAGCCCCTGGTCCGCTGTTAGCCCCTGGTCCACTGTTAGCCCCTGGTCCACTGTTAGCCCCTGGTCCGCGGTGAGCCCCTGGTCCGCTGTTAGCCCCTGGTCCACGGTGAGCCCCTGGTCCGCTGTTAGCCCCTGGTCCACGGTGAGCCCCTGGTCTGCTGTTAGCCCCTGGTCCGCTGTTAGCCCCTGGTCCACTGTTAGCCTCTGGTCCACTGTTAGCCCCTGGTCCGCTGTTAGCCCCTGGTCCGCTGTTAGACCCTGGTCCACTGTTATACCCTGGTCCACTGTTAGCCCCTGGTCCGCTGTTAGCCCCTGGTCCACTGTTAGCCCCTGGTCCGCTGTTAGACCCTGGTCCGCTATTAGCCCCTGGTCCGCTGTTACCCCCTGGTCCGCTGTGAGCCCCTGGTCCGCTGTTAGCCCCTGGTCCGCTGTGAGCCCCTGGTCCGCTGTTAGCCCCTGGTCCGCTGTTAGCCCCTGGTCCGCTGTGAGCCCCTGGTCCGCTGTTAGCCCCTGGTCCGCTGTTAGCCCCTGGTCCGCTGTTAGACCCTGGTCCGCTATTAGCCCCTGGTCCGCTGTTACCCCCTGGTCCGCTGTGAGCCCCTGGTCCGCTGTTAGCCCCTGGTCCGCTGTTAGACCCTGGTCCGCTGTGAGCCCCTGGTCCGCTGTGAGCCCCTGGTCCGCTGTTAGCCCCTGGTCCGCTATTAGCCCCTGGTCCGCTGTGAGCCCCTGGTCCGCTGTTAGACCCTGGTCCGCTATTAGCCCCTGGTCCGCTGTTACCCCCTGGTCCGCTGTGAGCCCCTGGTCCGCTGTTAGCCCCTGGTCCGCTGTTAGACCCTGGTCCGCTATTAGCCCCTGGTCCGCTGTTACCCCCTGGTCCGCTGTGAGCCCCTGGTCCGCTGTTAGCCCCTGGTCCGCTGTGAGCCCCTGGTCCGCTGTTAGCCCCTGGTCCGCTATTAGCCCCTGGTCCGCTGTGAGCCCCTGGTCCGCTGTTATACCCTGGTCCACTGTTAGCCCCTGGTCCGCTGTTAGCCCCTGGTCCACTGTTAGCCCCTGGTCCACTGTTAGCCCCTGGTCCGCGGTGAGCCCCTGGTCCGCTGTTAGCCCCTGGTCCACGGTGAGCCCCTGGTCCGCTGTTTGCCCCTGGTCCACGGTGAGCCCCTGGTCTGCTGTTAGCCCCTGGTCCGCTGTTAGCCCCTGGTCCACTGTTAGCCTCTGGTCCACTGTTAGCCCCTGGTCCGCTGTTAGCCCCTGGTCCGCTGTTAGACCCTGGTCCACTGTTATACCCTGGTCCACTGTTAGCCCCTGGTCCGCTGTTAGCCCCTGGTCCACTGTTAGCCCCTGGTCCGCTGTTAGACCCTGGTCCGCTATTAGCCCCTGGTCCGCTGTTACCCCCTGGTCCGCTGTGAGCCCCTGGTCCGCTGTTAGCCCCTGGTCCGCTGTGAGCCCCTGGTCCGCTGTTAGCCCCTGGTCCGCTATTAGCCCCTGGTCCGCTGTGAGCCCCTGGTCCGCTGTTAGCCCCTGGTCCGCTGTTAGCCCCTGGTCCGCTGTTATACCCTGGTCCGCTGTTAGCCCCTGGTCCGCTGTTAGCCCCTGGTCCACTGTTAGCCCCTGGTCCGCGGTGAGCCCCTGGTCCGCTGTTAGCCCCTGGTCCGCGGTGAGCCCCTGGTCCGCTATTAGCCCCTGGTCCACGGTGAGCCCCTGGTCCGCTGTTAGCCCCTGGTCCGCTGTTAGCCCCTGGTCCGCTGTTAGCCCCTGGTCCGCTGTTAGCCTCTGGTCCACTGTTAGCCCCTGGTCCGCTGTTAGCCCCTGGTCCGCTGTTAGACCCTGGTCCGCTGTTATACCCTGGTCCGCTGTTAGCCCCTGGTCCGCTGTTAGCCCCTGGTCCGCTGTTAGCCCCTGGTCCGCTGTTAGCCCCTGGTCCGCTGTTAGCCCCTGGTCCGCTGTTAGCCCCTGGTCCGCTGTTAGCCTCTGGTCCGCTGTTAGCCCCTGGTCCGCTGTGAGCCCCTGGTCCGCTGTTAGCCCCTGGTCCGCTGTTAGCCCCTGGTCCGCTGTTAGCCTCTGGTCCACTGTTAGCCCCTGGTCCGCTGTTAGCCCCTGGTCCGCTGTTAGACCCTGGTCCGCTGTTATACCCTGGTCCGCTGTTAGCCCCTGGTCCGCTGTTAGCCCCTGGTCCACTGTTAGCCCCTGGTCCGCTGTTAGCCCCTGGTCCGCTGTTAGCCCCTGGTCCGCGGTGAGCCCCTGGTCCGCTGTTAGCCCCTGGTCCGCGGTGAGCCCCTGGTCCGCTGTTAGCCCCTGGTCCGCTGTTAGCCCCTGGTCCACGGTGAGCCCCTGGTCCGCTGTTAGCCCCTGGTCCGCTGTTAGCCCCTGGTCCGCTGTTATACCCTGGTCCGCTGTTAGCCCCTGGTCCGCTGTTAGCCCCTGGTCCACTGTTAGCCCCTGGTCCGCTGTTAGCCCCTGGTCCGCTGTTAGCCCCTGGTCCGCTGTTAGCCCCTGGTCCGCTGTGAGCCTCTGGTCCGCTGTTAGCCCCTGGTCCGCTGTTAGCCTCTGGTCCGCTGTTAGCCCCTGGTCCGCTGTTAGCCTCTGGTCCGCTGTTAGCCTCTGGTCCGCTGTTAGCCCCTGGTCCGCTGTGAGCCCCTGGTCCGCTGTTAGCCCCTGGTCCGCTGTTAGCCGCAGGTCTGCTGTTCGTCCCTGGTCTGTTGTTAGCCCCTGTTCATTCAGCGCTTAAGATGGCTAGATCTTTGCAGGTTACTGGAAAACCACTTCCAAAAGCTGTATTTGCTCCCTGTGGCAATATAATTCCAGAAATTGAATTGTAGAAGACCACTCTGGTGCTTTCAAGCTCCACGCTCCACGCTCCACGCATGGAGCATCCAATTTTATTCATTGTTTTGGCTGTTTTTGTTCATTTTGTTACTTATTCTATTCTTCAATATTCCCTTTCAGTTCATTTTTGTCTTATTTTTTTTCCACATTATTTAGTGGTTTTTTTTGGTTTGTTTTGTTGTTGTTGTTGTTTTTTTTTTTACACTTTTGTTCATTTTATTCATTTATTATAGTGTGTCCATCCACTGTCATTGATCCAGCTCCATGGGTTTTACTGGTGAATCAATACTGTAGAAGATGACGGTGTTTCCATGGTAACTATGGAGCCCCTGAACGTCCAAATATGGTCATATCTGATGACCATGAACAGATGAAGAACTGTATTTTACACCAATTATTGACATGGATTGATATGATTAGTGGATCAACAGGAATTAAACAGTTTAGATCAGTAGATGGTTTAGGTTAAAGGGGGATGTTTAGGTCTTTAAGGGTTAAAGGTGAACGTTTGGGTCTTTAAGGGTTAAAGGGGGATGTTTAGGTCTTTAAGGGTTAAAGGTGAACGTTTGGGTCTTTAAGGGTTAAAGGTGGACGTTTGGGTCTTTAAGGGTTAAAGGTGAACGTTTGGGTCTTTAAGGGTTAAAGGGGGATGTTTAGGTCTTTAAGGGTTAAAGGGGGATGTTTAGGTCTTTAAGGGTTAAAGGTGAACGTTTGGGTCTTTAAGGGTTAAAGGGGGATGTTTAGGTCTTTAAGGGTTAAAGGTGAACGTTTGGGTCTTTAAGGGTTAAAGGGGGATGTTTAGGTCTTTAAGGGTTAAAGGTGAACGTTTGGGTCTTTAAGGGTTAAAGGTGGACGTTTGGGTCTTTAAGGGTTAAAGGTGAACGTTTGGGTCTTTAAGGGTTAAAGGGGGATGTTTAGGTCTTTAAGGGTTAAAGGTGAACGTTTGGGTCTTTAAGGGTTAAAGGTGAACGTTTGGGTCTTTAAGGGTTAAAGGGAGATGTTTAGGTCTTTAAGGGTTAAAGGTGGACGTTTGGGTCTTTAAGGGTTAAAGGTGGAAGTTTGGGTCTTTAAGGGTTAAAGGTGGACGTTTGGGTCTTTAAGGGTTAAAGGTGGAAGTTTGGGTCTTTAAGGGTTAAAGGTGGACGTTTGGGTCTTTAAGGGTTAAAGGTGGACGTTTGGGTCTTTAAGGGTTAAAGGTGAACGTTTGGGTCTTTAAGGGTTAAAGGTGGAAGTTTGGGTCTTTAAGGGTGGTCTTTGAGGGTTCAAACTGAGCTGAGTATCTGCTGCTGCCTGTTGGACTGTAGGTGTGTAAACCTGTGTTTTTCTTGCTCAGTCGTGTGGTGGTTGGAGGACCCAAATGGCAGTGCAGGCCCACAGGTCTGATGCACTCACCTTTATGTCACATCTGATTAAGGTCAGGGAGGATGTGGTGTCAGTGCAGGAGGTCAGTAACCATCAGCCAACGGACACGTCTGTGTGGAAAAGGTCTGAGGCACCGCTGAAGTCTGCGGCGGAGGTTTAAAGGTTATCTCCAGAGCTGACAGGTCAGAGGTCAACAGACCGCGCCCTGACAGTCCTACTGATGGTTTTATCTGATGTCCACTGCAGACCGGGTCCAAGGCCGTCCTCCTCAAACCCCAGGTCCATGAACCTCTGCGTTAACTCCGATAACAGCCTTGTCACACTGGGTTTGTCAGGCTTTTCTCAGCTGCAGAATCAGACCCACACACACGACGCACAGTGTGGATGTTATTTCTACTGGAAACTGTGACTAAAAAGCAGCTGATCTTCAGGTCCACATCAGCCATCGGGTCACTGCGTAAAGCACTGGTGTCAAACATGTGGCCCAGGGGCCAAAATCGGCCCACCAAAGGTTCCAATCCGGCCCCTGGCATGAATTTGTGAAATGTAAAAATTACACTGAAGATATTAACAATCAAGGATGTTCAATCTGAAGTGGTAAACCAGTAAAATACTATCATAATAACCTATAAATCCTACGATAATGGACGTTGTATGTCTGGCGCGTGTCCGATTGATGTCCCAATGTTGCAGCTCGGTAGGGTGTACGGCTGCAATGCCGCTGTTGCACCATCGAAGGGCGCTATTGTACAATGGTACCACTGGTACAATGCCGCTAGTAATGGAAAAAAGCAAATTTTTCTTTTTGTTTTAGTGTCAAAAATGTAAAATTACACAAAAATATTTTACATTTACAAAGTAGCCTTTCACAAAAAATATGAACAATCTGAAACCTGAAAGAGAAGTACGTAGTATTATAACAATATTCTGCCTATCAATAAATATTTTGTGTATTTGTAGATCCACTGTGATCTGTAAGTTGTGATACACATGTATAAATAATAAACTGAGGAGTAATATTGTTAAAATTACTTCTTAAGAATTTTCAGGTTGTTCATATTTGTTCATGTTATGTTCAAATACAGTTCGTAGATGTTAACATTTTCATTACGGAATTTTACTTTTTTCACTCAAAAACATAGAGAAAACTTTGGAGTTGACATTATTTATAAGTTCTTATCCTATTATTTACATTATTTTACTGGTCCAGCCCACGTTATTTCATATTAGGCTGTATGTGGCCCCTGAACTAATATGAGTTTGACACCTGTGGCCTAAAGGGTTCAGAGCTAATTTATGTTTTGTTGTCACCATTAATCTGGGATTCCTCCACAGGTTTGTCCTCAGCGGTTTTTCACGTACTGAGTCCTGTTCATCCAGAACCAGACTTAATTCACCTCCAACATCTGTGTTTGCTGTGGATTCACTGGTCAAATGGGACGGTGCCTTCAGGGACCTGTTCAACCTGATATGTCACTGATCTCATCATCATCCTCTGAGAGTTCACTCTTCCTCCTGAATTTGCACCAAAATACTTTAAAAACATTAATCTATAACAAATTATTTACGTCCTCTATAGGAAACAGGCAGAATAAATGCACAGTCCTGAAATTCTACAGAAAAAACAAGCTCACATCCATTATAAAACAGCAAAATTCTGATAATTTAAGACTTCACAGGGTGATATTTAACTGGAAAAACCTTCAGTCTTTGTTTTGATGCTTTATTCGAGTCCAGGCACTAAAATTCGTTCAGTTCACTATTGTTGGATACAGCTTCCTTTTTTTTATCCTGATAAAAATGGTAAATATTTTTTTATTCTAGTTGAAATATTTTCGAAATGTTCCTGAGTTCAACTGACTGCTAAGTTTAGTTTTCTAGATGTTAATTATACAACAAATAGCTATAATAATAATAATAATAATAATAATAATAATAATAATAATAATTATTATTATTATTATTATTATTATTATTGTTGTTGTTGTTATTATTAGTATTATTATTATTATTATTATTATTATTATTGTAAATTTTGTTTCAACAATCCATTTGTACAAAGTAGATATGTCATTTTTATGATACAGAATAAAGCTGAGTAAATAAACTTTACAAATATTCAGCATAAAAGAATGAAAAACAAGTTGCTATATTTAGTTAATAGTTGGTGGGGAGATAAATTTCCTACTTTGGTAACGTCTTGAACGCATTCTAACCGGTTTCATCACAGTGCAGCCACTGCGGTTTTGAGTGACACGTTCATCAGTTAATCAGGTGTTGACATAAGTGAAAGCCCGCCCCCTGGAGGCAGAGCTATCATGAGCTTGAACTTTAGCGGGATCTCACTGAGGAAGCGACGTAACAAGATGGCAGCCTCATATACGTAGACAACACCTGTAGTCACTGATTGAAAAGGACAGAAAAGGACAGAATTACGAAACAACAGTTGCGGCTAAAACGGACTTTACCGGTCAACAGCTAACCTGGACTTTACCGGTGCCTCCAGGGGGTTTTCGCGGCCTCTGTGATTGGTGTGAGCAGCTAAAAGTTAGCAAAGAGTGGAGCTAAGCTAACTACTGCCGCCTGTTCACCTTTAATCCTGGATTCAACTTCAAACCTTCACCTCCTCCTCCTCCTCCTCTGTCTGCATCAGGAGGACACAGAGTTCCATTTGGACGAACACATAGAGTTCATTCATCTCCACATGATGGTGAGTGACACTTTCCTCTGTTTAAGGAGACCCAGGTTGTGTCTACTATTTACAGACCTGGGGCCTCATGTATAAAGCGTGCGTATGCACAAAAACCTGGTGTACACCCTTTTCCACGCTCACATTCAGATGTATCAAGACTGAAATGATCGTGGAAATGTGCGGTCCTCCACGCCAAGTCCATAGCTGGCGTACGCACGTTTCTAGTGCTTTGGAACCATTGGCGACACTTAGAGGTGACACTGAGAAACTGTTAATAATGTGAAAAAGGTCATTCCTCCAATTGATGGGCACATCGGAGATACACAGAAGAACAATGAACACACCGGCACGTCATCCTACTGTCAGAGCAGCACATCAACCAACAGAACCAGAACCAATTAGACCCTGTATCCATCAATGCCAATCCTGCCCGGATGGACATTCAGCAACAGCAAAGAGACAAGGACATAAAATTAATTGGTTGATAAATATAGTGTTCATGTCTGTGAGAACATTTATTAGTCGGTCCAGTCGCTCATTGACTCCGCCGATTGTCCTCACGATGTCCTAATGTGACTCGGGTCAGTACAGACCCATGCCGGTCGGATGGGCATCAGCAGTGGGCTGTTGGACCGGTGTGGGAAAAAATACGGACCTTGTAAAATTTGGACCTATTTGGAATTTGCGCATGCGCGAGCGCAGCCTTACCGGATGTCAGGTTCAGCGACCCCTAACCCCTAACCCTAACCCCTAACCCTAACCCCTAATCCTAACCCTAACCCTAACCCAAAAGCGCACAATTCTACTCGCAAGGTACTTATTTCATAAGCCTCGCTGAACCTGACATCCGGTAAGGCTGCGCTCGCGCATGCGCAAATTCCAAATAGGTCCATATTTTACAAGGTCCGTATTTTATGCCACACCGGAGGACCGGCTAACACTGGGGAGTCAACAGGAGCCTCTGTGACAGGAGGATGATACTGGGTCTGACTGTCTGCTGTCTGATTGTTGGAAAATAATCATTTGAGTGATTAAAAATGAGTCAAAGTCATTGATTTCCTCTTTGATATCCTGACATGATCACACATGAACCTTTATCTAGTTTGGCTGTGATCAGACTATTGTATGACCCGTAGAATGAACTAATGTGTGACTGACACTAATACTAAATATATATTTATCTTGGGGGTGATCCGCATCAGCCCTGTAAGAAAAGTGTCACAATATCGGCGACTCTTTCCTCAAACAGTCTCAGTTCGTCTCTTTTCTTCTTCCGCCTGTTTCGGCCTCCGCTTCGCGTCCGCCTTGACGTCATCATCTGATCCTGCAGACAGGGGAATCCCAGAGGGAATCCCACCTGCAGACCCTGTTTATGCTGATTTGCATATTTAAATGTGGGCGTGGAGAGGGAGGAGTCAGGTACTCCAACATATGCGCTCAATTCCACGCTGATTGGGATGGATAAAGGAAGTGTACTTGGATTCGGGTGTACGCACAGTTTTATACATCTGGATTTTTTTGTGCGTTCGGACTTTTCTGGATTTGGGCGTACGCCAGGTTTCAGTATGAAATCCACGCAAGTCTTTATACATGAGGCCCCAGGACAAAATCTTAAGACCAGCTGAAAAATAGCTAGAATTTACCTTTTCCACATTTGGATCTTAATGAGGTTTTAAGTAGAGCTAGAATATACAAAAGCAAGAAGGGGGAGTGAGACAAAAAGCACTGTGAAAAAGTCATTTATTGAAAACAAGTAAACTGAAATAGGCTGTTTATCAGCTGATCAAAAGTTTAAGACCATCGCTCAAAAAATTACAAAAAACTCTCCAAACCAGAACAAAAAATTTTCTCAGTAGGACTCAGTAATGAGTAACTCCACCGTTCTTGTTAATCACTTCAAAAATTCGTTTGGGCATGCTTGATGCGAGTGTTTCCAGGAGGCTGGTGGGAACATTGCTCCAAGTGGTGAAGATGGCTTCACGAAGGGCATCAACTGTCTGGAACTGATGGCCATTTTTATTAACTTCCCTTGCCGTCCATCCCCAAATGTTCTCTATGGGATTTAAATCAGGGGAACATGTGGGATGGTCCAAAAGAGTGATGTTATTCTCCCTGAAGAAGTCCTTCGTCAAGCGAGCATTGTAAACTGCAGCGTTGTCCTGTTTTTAAACCCAGCTGTTACCACACAGACCAGGGCCCTCAGTCATGAGGGATGCCCGCTGCAACATCTGCACGTAACCAGCCGCCGTTTGACGACCCTGCACCACCTGAAGCTCCAGTGTTCCACTGAATGAAAAAGCACCCCAGATCATGATGGACCCCCCTCCACTGTGCCGGGTAGAAAACATCTCAGGTGGGATCTCCTTGTCATGCCAGTAACGTTGGAAGCCATCTGGACCGTCAAGGTTCCATTTTTTATCATCAGAGAATAAAACTTTTTTCCACCTTTCAATGTCCCATGTTTGATGCTCCTGGCAAAGTCTAAACGGGCAGTTTTGTGGCGTTGTAGGAGACGAGGTCTTTGAATTCGTTTTTTGTTTTTGAAACCCTTTTCCCGCAGATGCCGTCTGATGGTTATTGCGCTGCAGTCGGCACCAGTAAGGGCCTTCATTTGGGTCAAGGACCGCCCTGTGTCTTGACGGACAGTCAGTCGGATCCTCCGGCTCAGCGCAGGTGTAGTTTTTTTGGGTCTACCACTTGACTTTTTTGTTCCATAATGCTCAGGATCTGTCACAAAATTTAGAATGACTGTCTTACTGCGTCCAACCTCAGCAGCAATGGCACGCTGCCAGAGGCCTCGCTTATGCAGCTGGACGATCCGACCACGTTCCAGAAGAGAAAGCTTCTGAGCTTTAGCCATCAGGAGGGCATGACCGTGTGAATGCCCGACAGAAAATGAGAATTTTGAGCAGATTTTGGCTTTTATAGCCTGCGGTCTTAAACTTTTGATCAGCTGATAAACAGCCTATTTCAGTTTACTTGTTGTTTTCAATAAATGACTTTTTCACAGTGCTTTTTGTCTCACTCCCCCTTCTTGCTTTTGTATATTGTAGCTCTACTTAAAACCTCATTAAGATCCAAATGTGCAAAAGGTAAATTCTAGCTATTTTTCAACTGGTCTTAAGATTTTGATCAGGTCTGTATGTCTGTCAAAAATTAAAGTTTCACCCATCATTTTTTAAATAGGCACATTTTTTTTAGCTCAAGAACTCAATTTTATCTTACTATACAAAATTTCAGTATCACTTGTAAAAAAAAAAGATATAAAAATGTAATCAACATGAAATGAAACCTAAAAATGACTAAAATATGCAAATGCACTATTAGCTTTAATAATAATATTTGTTCTTGTATCAGTGATATTTTCAGTCTGTGAATCTGTTGAACTAATTATTAAACAGTACAAGAATATACAAAGGTTCTGTCCAATCCAATTATTAGTCCAGTATTCTCAGCTATTATCTGTATGTATAACTTCGGTTGTAATATGTCTGTTCAATAAAAGTTTATGATCATATTTGTAGTGCTTTAGTTCCAGTCAGTATTTTGTTGTGATACTGAACGAAGGTCCAAACAGCTGTCCCCGCGATACAACAGATTTGTGTTCATCAGTTACATAAAGTGAAAAAAAAAAAAAAGTGTTCATTTTCAGTCCTCGTGTCACGCAGCAGGAATTTAAATATTTTTACCCCAAAATTTTATTTCTTTCAATTGTACCATGTGTCATGTGACAGTACTTACTCAGACCTATTCACACATGTATTAAACATGCAGATCAGTTTTTGAGTTTAAACACAGACACTATTGAACAGGACGTGTCTGTGTCACCACTGGATCTGGACCTGGAGTGTGTGTTAGCTGTGTGTATTTACTTTGTGGTTGTATTGACAGATGTGTCGGTTTGTGTTGTACACCATAGAAGTTCAGGTCTGGACATTTAGATTGGTTTCCTAAAATCTCCAGACTTTCACAGACACAAATAAATGATGAATTTATAGAAACATGGAAGTATTCGTTAGTATTTAACACATCGAGTCACCTTTTCCACATGGCACCAGGTGATGGACCAGTACAAACTGGTCTGTGAGGATGGAATCTGATGAGATCTACTGGTCTGTTGTTTTTTAATTCAATCCATTGAAGTTTTGTGATCCTCATGTTTTCTGTGCTGGTTCATGTTGTTGTCAATGTATAAACTTTGGCAGATTTTAATAGTTGTCTTTACCATTTCTATATCATGTCATCTGTCATGATTCTTACATGAAACCTGGACTTAACTGTTGGTTCATTTATGTTTCACTCCATTTTCAGTCTTATTTATGTTGTTTGCATCACTGTTTGACTCTTTAGTAAAAGGTATTATTAAACATGGTGGTTTCAACACACACTCCCATCACTTTGTAATGCATCACTTCTAGTTGCTGTGGAATTATGTGTCCTGAAAAAGGAGCTAAAAAGATCCTTAAAATACCATCTCACTCATGAACGCTAAATACTACAATGTGAATATAAACAGTAGGGGACGTGTCCAAACATTAATTTCCTTTATAAAATCGGTCAAATGAGCTGAAATCCTGTTCGACGTTGGCGTCCAGACACCTGCAGACAGACCTCACAGCGCTTTCATCCTGTTGCGTCTTTAATCCCACACCGACCAACTGACAGACAGCGACACTGGATACGTGTGAAAAATGTCTGCACCTGTTTCAGTTCAGAACAAAAGCCCATCTATCTGCCAGTTCTGACCCATATGTGCCATTGTTTTGTGAGTGATGCGTTTGTGTGTCCCTTGGCTGAATGAGCACTTCCACTGAGCTGCTTTCAGTCTGACACAGAGGGATGAGCAGAGTCGGAGCGGGTCGGCTGTAATCCACCGGGTTCTGAGGTCCAGCCAAACAATTAACACCCATGACAAACATGTCACACAACACACACGCGAAAGATGAAATCAATCACATGACACACTTGAAGGTTCTCAGGTGATGGTGTGAACTGTCTCTGCTCAAATGAAATCAAACGACTGCTTTCACACACAATAAAACACGGACAAGGCCGTCGGTTTCAGAAGGTAGAACAAAAAACTCTGTCTTCACTATCCATTTGCATAACATATAAATAATGACACCTCCAAATTTTTCTCTTTGTAAATGTAAATATTTTCATGTATTGCACACTAAAACAACGGATAATTTCGCAAAAAAAATGTGAATAACCTGAACAAATATGAACAACCTGAAATGTCATAAGAGGAGTAAGTACGATTTTAACAATATTCTGCCTGTTATTAAATGTTTTGTGCATTTGTAGATCCACTGTGATCTGTAAGTTATAATGTACAAATGGAAATGATAAACTGAGACAGAATATTGTTAAAATTACACTTATTTTTTCAGTTCATGTTATTCACATCTTTTGAAAGGATAATTTGTAGATGTAAATCTTTTTCATAATGTAAATTTACTTTTTTCGCTCTAAAACACAGAGAAAAGTTTGGAGTTGACTTTACTTATATATTATTATGTTATTTTACTGGTTCGGCCCACTTCAGATCAAATTTAGCTGAATGCGGACCCTGAACTAACATGAGTTTGACAGCCCTGGTTTATGACATATATAAATAAATAAAAATGAACTAAATGGACATAAATATGTGGACACATCATGTCTACAGCTATCAGATGTCCTGTTGATTTTAGATTAAAAAAAAAAAATCAATATTTCCTTAAAGTTTAATGGGAGATTTTTCTTCCTTAGTGAGATTTGAAGAAAGTAGATGGTTAGATGTGGAAGAAAATTATCATTTACAGTCAGAGCAGGAAATATATTATAGAAATTTAGAGGTAGAGCATTTGAAATCATAGTCGCGGATAGGGGTGTAAGAAAATATCAGTTCTGCAATATATCGCGATATTTCATTTCACGATACTATATCGATATTAAAAAGTACTGTATCAATGTTTTTAGGTATTTTTTTCAAATGCAGATTTGGCGGAGGTTCATTTTTGTTTTCTTTATTGTTTATGTTTTCTTTATTATTATTTAACACTGTTTTTGTCACAACGGGGGGGAAAGAGAGGACTCAAGTGCACGGTACTGAAGAGAAAAAAATAAAAGTTTATTTAACAAAAAATGAAAACCAGACAACGAAAAACCTAACACAAAAACTAAAGCAGAGTCCATAGAAAAAAACAACATACAAAACCTGAATCAGAGTCCGTGGATGAATATGGATAAATGTCCGGGCTATGAAAAGGAGTGAGGAGAAATGGACCAGCGCTGCATGGCTGCAAACCAAAGCCTTAAATAGGCCAGAGGTAACTGGCTGCAGCCACGCAGCGCCAGCAGGTGAGTCTGATGATGATAATGATGATTATGAGAAGGAGGAACTGAGGGTCACACAGGCATAGACCATGACCAAAAGGGAGGAGCAAAGAGTCACACAGGCACAGATCCTGACAGGACCCCCCCCTCAAGGGACGGCATCCTGACGTCCCCAGAGATGCGAAAAAGCCCCCCACAAAGACCAGGGCATCCTGGAATGTAGAAGGAATCCTGGCAAAGGGGCATGAAGAACCACAGGGGAGACAGGCTGAAGCACCTCCTGGTGGGACGGCGTGAAGAGCCTCCGGGCAGACTGGCTGAAGAACCTCAGGGCGAATAGGCTGACGCACCTCCCGGTGAAACGGCGTAAAGAGCCTCCGGGCGAAGAGGCTGAAGCACCTCCCGGTGAAACAGCGTGAAGAGCCTCCGGGAAGACGGCCGAAGCACCTCAGGACAGACCTCCGGACCAGGATGGGGAAAACCTCCAGACCAGGATGATGTAACCCCTCCGGACCAGACCATGGAGAAACCTCCCAACCAGGACGTGAGAAACCGTCCGAAACAGGACATAGAAAAATCCCCTGGTTCGTGGACCTCCAGGGCTGTGGCAGACTGGATTTAGGACATTGACCGAAACTGAATATGGCTGGACTAGTGACTCTAACTGAGACAAGACAGACCGGACAATGACTGGACTACAGACATCGACTGGAATTGGACTATGGCTGGACCCATGACTCAGGCTAACTGAGACTGAGCTGACAGGACTACGGAGTCTGAGACTGGGCAGACAGGACTACGGAGTCTGAGACTGGGCAGACAGGACTACGGAGTCTGAGACTGGGCAGACAGGACTACGGACTCTGAGACTGGGCAGACAGGACTACTGAGAGGGAGACTGAGACGGGGAGACACAAAGAGCGAGGCCGAGACGGGGAAACAGGAACGCTGCGCGGACGGACGGAACCAGACTTCAGGAACGCTGCCGGACGGAACCGGACTTCAGGAACAGACAGGAACAGGCTTTAAAAAAACGCTGCGCGAACAGACAAACAGATTTCAGGAACGCTGCGCGGACAAACTGAATCAGACTTCAAAAAATGCTGCGCGGCCGGAACCGGACTTCAAGGAGGGGAGACTACCAGACGGCGTACTTGCCTCCAGGTAGTCTAAGCCTAGTCTAAGGAAAAGGGAACTGGGCCAAGCAGAGAGACACGGACAGACAGACACAGAGACACGGACAGGTAGAGGGACAATCTACAGAACTGAACTGATGAGAACGATAAAATGGAACTGAAGAACATGAACTGTGAAGAAACAGAGCTAAAGGACAAACAGGGAAAAGACAAACAGAATCTAGCAGAAATACAGGGAAAAAAATCTTACAGAAATGAAGGACAAAAAGGAATGACTGATTGGAAAAATAAAAACAAAAGTTCCACGACAGAGAACAAAATAGAGCGAGGGAAGGAAGAAATGAAACAAAAAAGCACACATAAACTAGAAAATTCACATAGACTAAGAAACAGACTGAAAAATGCACAGAGAGACAAACACACGCAGACTGAGAAATACACAGAGAAAAACACTCAGAAAACCGTACACACGGACAAAGAGAAACAGGGAGGAACGAATAAAACAGGCAGAACAGACTAACTAATATGGACAGACAGATCAGAACTAATGAACTTCACTGAAACCATTAGACACACGAAGGAAAAGACACAAGAGAAGAACCCGGACCCCACGAAGGCCCAGGTCCCCACATGGAACAGGACACTGGAAACACGAGGCAGAAAACAGACGAGAGACAGAAACGCACCGGAAAAAACAACATGGGAGGAGAGCCCGGACTCAACATGGTCCGGGGCCCCACATGACATGGGAACGCAGGTAATAAAAGGCAGGGAACAAACAGGGAACAGAGATGCAACGGAAGAAAAACCGGGGTGTGCACCCGACGGCTCCGGGACCTCCCGAACCAACCGGCACGGAGGAGACCGAGCCACCGGAGCTGAGGACAAGGGAAAGTCTCGGAAAAACCGGATATGGGACAGGGAAGCGCGGAGCGACGGTACAGAGGAGAACTAAGAAGGACGAACGAAACCAGGGATAAACAACTAAAACACGGAAAAACGAAAAAACGGGTCCCTTCAGTACCGGCTGAGTCCAGGTATGGCTGGTCCATTCTGTCACAACGGGGGGAAAAGAGAGGACTCAAGTGCACGGTACTGAAGAGAAAAAAATAAAAGTTTATTTAACAAAAAATGAAAACCAGACAACGAAAAACCTAACACAAAAACTAAAGCAGAGTCCACAGAAAAAAAACAACATACAAAACCTGAATCAGAGTCCGTGGATGAATATGGATAAATGTCCGGGCTATGAAAAGGAGTGAGGAGAAATGGACCAGCGCTGCATGGCTGCAAACCAAAGCCTTAAACAGGCCAGAGGTAATTGGCTGCAGCCACGCAGCGCCAGCAGGTGAATCTGATGAGGATGATTAGGAGACGGAGGAACTGAGGGTCACACAGGCACAGACCATGACCAAAAGGGAGGAGCAAAGAGTCACACAGGCACAGATCCTGACAGTTTTATTAAATAATGGTTCTTTGAAGCATCCTAAAAGCACGTTTTACTGTGTGAGAGGTGGATGTTAGTTCCTTTGTTGGGATTGAACTAAAATAATGTAATGATGTTAGTTCTGAATTACTAGAATATGAACATTTGAACAGGATCTTAAACTGTAATGTCTGTAAAACATCATTTCAGTTTGAACACAGGAACATTTTGTGATATAACATTAGATCCGCTTCTGATCAAATAAAAATGTGTTTTGTATTTGTGCAGATTTCTGGTGTAATTCAATTCTTCAAGGAAATAATCATTTTTAAAAAAGAAACATACAAAAAATTGCCTTTTTAACAGTATCATGATATATCGTGATGTATCGTGATCCTAGTATTGTGATTTGTATTGTATCACTAGATTCTTGCCGATACACAGCCCTAGTCATGGATAAAAAATGTTGAGAGAAATGAAGTCCAAACCATGTCTGAGTCATTTTGGATTTAATAAGGACAGAAAACGGATTCAGATCATGGATGGAGACTCTACTGGAAAACATCCTGGTGAGATTCTAGACCAGATCCACCAGACCTAGACCATATGAAGGGCTCCTGTTGACAGGGGTCTATTTTATGCTTTCTCTTCCCAAAAACAAACAAAACAACCTTTGCATAGTTGTAATGAAGCGTCTGTTGAAGTTGTGGAAGTTTTCCTGAAGGGAGGAGGTCGATGAATCCCAGGAACAGTCTGAAGACCTGCTGTCCCCCCACAGAGAGGACGGCTCCAATCAGACCATCAGCCAGGAGACCAGGCCAACGCCGCTCACACTTCTATCCACGCATGTGGGTCAGGGAAACATGAGTGGCAGCGTCCCTCTGGGTTCCGGACTGGGACCCATTCATGTCCATGTTGATGCTGAGTCCTGTCAGGGGGTGACCCCCCCCCCACCACCACCACCACCACCACCACGGGACACATTTACATGCCGTTTCCCATCAGCCTTTTATCTGCAACCACAGCTAATGTCACAGTAAACCCACGGCCACCCCCACTCCCCCCAACGCAAAACAGATGAAGGAGCTGGAGGTCGTGGACTCACAGCATCAGGAAGGTTTAGAATGGGTCAGTTTTCAGATTCACACTAAGGCTTAAACTAATGACTATTTAGAATTTATATAATATAATAATGATTATATAATGAACTATTTCAATAGTCGATTGGTCAGATTTTGAAATGTAAAAAAAATATAAACATAATGGTTCTTATTTATATTTGTTGCAGTAATAAACTATATAATCTTTCATTTAACAAGAACATTTGGTGACAATGATTAGAGTACAGAAGAAAGTTAAACAAATATTTAATTCAATATTCAACAAATATTCCGACAGTAATAAATGCTTTTTTCCTTTAAACTAAAGTGCAGAACAATTTCAGTGTCTAATGAGGGTAGTTAAACGATTACATACTCAAGAGCTGCAATCAGCAAAAATATAAACATTTTTCCACTGAAGTACATGAGGTCACCAACGACCTCAAGGAAATAAATTAGTCATCAACTAATTTACCTGTTTACTATTATTCAACCAGTGGTTGCGGCACTAGTTGACACGGGGGTGTTGGTGATGAAGAGGAGATCTGAACCTCGAAGACCTGATGATCAGCCCCCCCACCCCCAAACCCCCTATGGAGCTGGGGGGTTGGATGCCCTGCACACCACGCACAATTACCCTTATAAGCCCTTCTCAATCACATTTAGCCCTGCTGCTCAACACACACACACACACACAAACACACAGCTGTGCAGTAACGTATGGATGGGTCATTGGCTGGTGTTACCACGTCAACACCAGCCTTCATCCATCTCCATCGGAAACACCACACTGTGATCAAAGCGTCTTTGAAGAGCAGGTTAATGTTGGAGAACGACGGCGACATCAGATCTGTTTGAACCAAACATGACGTCACATCAGTAAATTAAACCAACCTCACATACTTGGATTCACCAACGGCTGTAGACGTCTGACTACCACGACAACCAGGATTCATATTTACATCTGATGAACCAGAACAAATATGTGTCTGCGGCTGAAAAACATCTGAACCCATGAGGTCATGAGTAGGGGTGTAAGAAAATATCGGTTCTGCCATATATCGCAATATTTCATTTCACAAAACTGTATTGATATTAAAAAGTACTGTATCGATATTTTTAGGTATTTATTCAAATGCGGATATGGCAGAGGTTCATTTTTGTTTTTTGTTTATATTTTATTTATTATTCTTTAACACTCTTTTATTGAATAATGGTATTTCCTTTGTTGGGATTGCACAAAAATAATGTTCTGATGTTCTGAACAAATAGAATATGAACATTTGAACAGAATCTTAAACTGTAATGTCTATAAAACAGAATTTCAGTTTGAACACAGGAACATTTTACGATATAGCATTAGATCCTGTTGTGATCAAATAAAAACTCAACAGGTATTTGTGCAGATTTCTGGTGTAATTCAATTCTTCAAGGAAATAATCATTTTTAAAAAATAAACAAACAAAAAATTGCCTTTTTAACCGTATCATGATATATCATATCGTGATCCTAGTATTGTGATTTGTATCGTATCGGCAGATTCTTGCGTATACACAGCCCTAGTCATGAGATGTTGTGAAGGCGTGGTCGTTAGGGCGGCACCATTAATTGATTTTAAATCAAAATTGGATTTTTCAAATTAGGATGATTTTTAAAAAAGGAAAATCGTCAAATCAATTTCATTTCTCTCATCCCTTCAGGCTACCATAGGCTCCTCCTCCTATCTGTTAGAGCGGTCTTTCACAGAAGTCCGTGTAATGACCACGGTCCACGCACACATGCACGCCTGACGCCTGTCACTGACTTACATTAGTATCACTTCTGTGGGCCTGTAGTGACGCCATCACAGATTTGAGGTCAGAGCAGTGCCTTGCAATGTGGGCTGCTCACGAAAACAACATGCAGACTTCTGTTGTCTTTTGTAGTTTTACCCAAAAAAGGGTCGTCTTTGTCGTCTTCGTCTTCATTTGGCATTTCTTCAAACATCTTCTCCGGTGAAACTACTGGTCAGATTCATTTCTAATTTTATATGTCGCTTCCTTGAAACAATGTCTACAAAGGTTGTTTGCACTTTTGGGAAATTTAAATTTGAATTTTTTTTTTTACAAATTTTTATTAAATATTCCAACTGTTCCTTTCCTTCTACTGGTCCATCTGTTGATGGTTTAGAACATGTAAATGGTTCCAGATATCAGTCTAGTTCCTATTGATCACTGATAGAAGTCAGATATGGACTGTGATTGGATGAGTTGAGTTCTCCTCCAGTGAAAGTCCCGCCCACTTCTATAGTTAGATTGATGTGCATCCAGACCACAGGACTGGAACATAGAACAGAACCAGGACTGGAACATAGAACAGAACCAGGACTGGAACATAGAACAGAACCTGACAACCTCACACATTCAACTGGTTCTGATCCACATCGAACAGACGCTGATGGACAGGGACACGGGTTCTGTTTTTCTCTTCGGGGTCGTGTATGAATAAGTCACGACCTTCAACTGTATCAACAACATATTCAGAATGTTTCCCTCGTCTCTGTTGGTGAAGTCTTTTCTAGACAGAGATTAGAGTAAAAACAGGCAGAGGCGTCATCGTCAGTAACAGTTAATGAAGTTACTCATGTTAACTGTAAAGGTGACTCATCTTCTGCTGAATAAACACTTGACCCACATTAAAGAAACACCACATACACTGGCTCACACACACATTTTTTCCCCACATTTTCCACTGTTTGTGTCACTGCTTGACGTGAACACATCATGTGGTTGACATGTGACAATAAGACACCTGGAAACATGGTGCACCTTTTGGTATTTAATTCAGTTTTATTGATCCAGTCCCACAAAATAGATAGAATCCACTTTAATGGGCTTTAAAATGTGCACAAATACCCCTGAACTCTGCCCTTTGACCCCAGATCCACTGACCAGGACACATGCTATTACAGCAGATTAGCTGCATTTTATTTATTGATTAAATTCAGTTTTGTTGCAAAGAGAAGTGATAAAAACACAAAATAAAACAGCGATAAAAACATATAAAAGTATCATTATAGAATGAGTATATTCCAGTAATAGTTAAATAACTACATAAACTGGGTGTCACATCTGTCCCCAGACGTTAGTCTGGTTTTGTCTGTCTTGTTCGTCTTGTCTTTCATTTCCTGTTTTATTTTGTTAAGTTCTCCTCGTGTGTCATGTCTGGTGTCTTTGCTTCCTTTCCCTAATCTGTGTCACCTGTGTGTTTACCTGTCCCCGCCCTGATTTGTTCCACCTGTGTCTCATTGTCTTCCCTCCCTCATGTGTATTTAAGCCCTGTGTTTTCCCCTGTCTGTTGCCAGTTTGTATTTGCCTCCGTGCCTATACTTACCAGCGGTTTTTGGATCCTGTCTGTCTGCCTGTGTTTGACCCGGTTTGCCATCTTTGACTCCTGTTTTTTGCCTGACCCTTGTCTGTGCTTCTGCCTCCAACAATTCAACGTGTGTTGGACCTACTGCCTGTTTTACTGGTACGTGAGCTTGCCTGTTCCCTATGTCCTGTTGCCTTTCCGTCTGCCTTCCCGTGTATGACCTGGTCTGTTTACTGACTTCCCTCTTTTCTCCCCTAGTCGGATTCCCAACGTGTTTTACCGGTCCGGGCTGTGTGGTCCCGTCTCCGGTCCAGTTCACTAACCCTGAGAAGAACCCAGGACTCTGTGTCTTCAAGATTCTGTTTATTCACACTATCAGAGATTTGTCGGTTAACTTTGTGTTTAATAAACACTGTAACCTTTTACGTCTGTCTCTGGGTCTTGCATTTGGGTTCAGTTTTCGTACTCAGACCTTTACACTGGGGTTAAAGCCACCAGTGTTTTGTCAAAAGCCTTAAATCTGTTTTGGAAATAACTTTAATAAATAAAACTGAGCTTCAGCAGCTTCAACGTCAGTGGCACAAACATTATTGATGGACAAATGGAAGGTTAGATGGAAACATGGTTCACACTGATTCAACACAATAACTATGAGGCCTGTTATTTACTGCTAATTATGTGAATGGAACGAATGAAGTTTGACCAAAGACAGAAAAATGACTTAAAAAGTCAAAAATGTGACTTAATCAAACCTACAGATACACTGACTGTATTAGTTTGTGTATTTAGTATATGTTTTGTGTAGTTTAGCACATTTTTTTTGTCGTTAAGTGTATTTTTTGCATAGGTTTTTTTTTTGTATATTTTAGTGTATTTTTTTGGTACATATTTTGGTCCATTTTGTCATATTTTTTTGTGTGTAGTTTTGCAAGTTTTCACATATTCTTTGTGTATTTTAGCATATTTCTGTATATGTTTTGATATTTTAGAGCATTTTATTGTATTTTCTGTATATTTTTGCATAGTTTGTGCATGTTTTATTCAATTTTAGCTTTTTCTGTTTATTTTGGCGTATCTATCTAATAAAAGGGAAGTGGACTGTGTGTGTTCGTGTCTCAGGCATCACACTAACTCCATACAGAACTGACTGCTGCAGTTTGTCATACTTGTGTATTTTTGGTCAATGAACAGACTGGTGAAAATGGTCAGTTGATTGGACCAATATTTTGGGAGATATCAGTCATTTAAATACAATAACCTTACAATCACATTGCTATGCCCAGAATCATAGAATCATCTTTGAAGTTGGTTACCTAGCAACAGATAAACAATAGGGCCACGTTGCCAGGGTGTCAAATTTCCTGTGCAGAAACAGACATGTCAACTCAGAGGTTATTCAACTGGAAATGACCCTGGAATTTACCAAGAAAGTAAAGGACTGAACTGGATCAGAGGATCTAGAACCCAGGGTTCAGCATGGGTCATCGCACTAGTTTTTGTATATTCTTGCATATTTTAGAGCTTTCTACTGTATTTTTTGTATTTTTTATTGTATTTTTTTTTTTTTTGGTGTATTTCGTGCAGGTTGGTGTCTCATAACTAGGGATGTAAGGATTACCGGTATGAGGATAAACTGCGGTAAAATTCCCCAATGGTTAGTATTGTCATTTAGATTCTAATTATCGTGATAACTGTGTTTGATTGCCGCACTTTGAAAACTCACAGTACTGCACATTTCCTGGACAAGCAGCAGCACTCCAGGCACTCATGCCAGTTTGCAGTGTTTGGCCTCTGAAAACATGGCTGAAAGCACCTGCATGGACAGCACTCCAGAGACTCGAGGATAACAGGCTCCCACATGACTAAGGGTGTAAGAAAATATCGGTTGTGCAATATATCGCAATGTTTTATTTCACAATACTGTATCGATATAAAGTACTGTATCAATATTTTTAGGTATTTATTCAGATGCAGATATTGTGGAGGTTCATTTTTGTTTCTATTTTATTTATTATTATTTAACACTCTTTAATTAAATAATGTTAGTTCGTTTGTTGGGATTGACCTAAAATAATGTTATGTTAGTTATGAACTAATAGAACATTTGAACAGGATCTTAAACTGTAATGTCTGTAAAACATAATTTGAGTCTGAACACAGGAACATTTTGTGATATAGCATTAGATCCTGTTCTGATCAAATAAAAATGTGTTTAGTACTTGTACATATTTCTGGTGTAATTCCATTCTTCAAGGAAATAATCCTTTAAAAAAAAGAAAGAAACAAAAAACTGCCTTTTTAACAGTATCATGATACACTATATTGCCAAAAGTATTTGCTCACCTACCTTGACTCCCATATGAATGTCAGGTCCATCCCATTCCTCGTCTATGGGGTTCAGTCTGTCGTGGGTCCACCCTTTGCAGCTCTAACAGCTTCAACTCTTCTGGGAAGGCTGTCCACAAGGTTTAGGAGTGTGTTCATGGGAATTTTGGACCATTCTTCCAGAAGCGCATTTGTGAGGTCACACACTGATGTTGGACAGAAGGCCTGGCTCTCAGTCTGCGCTCTAATTCATCCAAAGGTGTTCTATGGGGTTGAGGTCAGGACTGTGTGCAGGCCAGTCCAGTTCATCCACACCAGACTCTGTCATCCATGTCCAAATGGACCTTGCTTTGTGCACTGGTGCACAGTCATGTTGGAAGAGGAAGGGGCCAGCTCCAAACGGTTCCCACAAAGTTGGAGCATGGAATTGTCCAAAATGTCTTGGTCTGCTGAAGCATGCCCAGTTCCTTTCACTGGAACTAAGGGGCCAAGCCCAGCTCCTGAAAAACAACCCCACACCATAATCCCCCCTCCACCAAACTTCACACTTGGCACAAGTATCGTTCTCCAGGTGACCGCCAAACCCAGACCCATCCATCAGATTGCCAGATGGAGAAGCGTGATTGGTCAGTCCAGAGAAGGCACCTCCACTGCTCTAGAGTCCAGTCCTTTACACCACTGCATCCGGCGCTTTGCATTGCACTTGGTGATGTATGGCTTGGATGCAGCTGCTCGGCCATGGAAACCCATTCCATGAAGCTCTCTGCACACTGTTCTGGAGCTAATCTGAAGGCCACATGAAGTTTGGAGGTCTGTAGCGACTGGCTCTGCAGAAAGTTGGCGACCTCTTCGCAGTCTGCGCCTCAGCATCCGCTGACCCCGCTCCGTCAGTTTATGTGGCCTACCACTTCATGGCTGAGTTGCCGTCGTTCCCAAACACTTCCACTTTCTTATAATCCAGCTGACAGTTGACTGTGGAATATTTAGGAGTGAGGAAATTTCACCACTGGATTTGTTGCACAGGTGGCATCCTATCACAGTTCCACGCTGGAATTCACTGAGCTCCTGAGAGCGACCCATTCTGTCACAAATGTTTGTAAAAGCAGTCTGCATGCCTAGGGCTGGATTTTATACACCTGTGGACATGGAAGTGATTGGAACACCTGATTCTGATTATTTGGATGGGTGAGCGAATACTTTTGGCAATATAGTGTATATCATGATATATCATATTGTGATCCTAGTATTGTGATTTGTATCGTATCGCCAGATTCTTGCCGATACACAGCCCTATACACGACCCAGTCTGAGTGCCCAGAGAGGGAGACAGAGAAACCTCCGTCCTATCTATGTATGAAACAGAAACTAAAACAACTCAAACCTGATATGGAAAATGGTCCAACAATGGCCATAAGGTTCCATCTTTAATGCACATTTGTATGTTTGATGTTTACATGTTAACATTTTAATGTTTCTGCCACTGAAAGTATATTGTGCCTATTAATTAATTATTTATTTGTTTTGTTTTTCAAAATACAACTTAGTTAAATTATTTCAGTGTGTTTGTGTAAATACTTTTTTTTTTTTAACATTTTGAGCACATTTCAACAATACCGTGATAAAAATGATAACGTGATAATTTTCGTCACAATAACCGTGATATGAAATTTTCATATCGTTACATCCCTACTCATAACTATGAGGCCCGTTGTACTGTTATTTATGCGAATGGTTGGACTGAAATTTGACCAAAAACTGAGGTAAATATGTCTTAAATTCATAAACTGAGCTTCGTCAGAGCTGCAGATACTCTGATAAATGAACAAATGACTGACTTTAAAACACAGCCTGGCGTATGTGAGCCAGTGTTTACATGCATGTGTAGAATAAATCAGATTACTGCTACAGATCGGCTGGTGACGGTTAACAGCCACCAGTTGGTTGGTTCTGACAGGCCTCTGCTGCCTAGTTACGGTTGCTAACATCAGATTGGCAGTTTTAGGGCGGGGCTTAGTGGAGGGTCAGTTGGTTTTGTTTTTGCCTGATGTTGAAGTGCTTCATAGACGTTGATCGTGCGTCTTCTGTAATGTGTATATGAGTGTGTTCTGTTTGTATCCTTTGGCTGATGTTGTGTAGATGTTGTACCTGTGATGGAGGAGGTGGGGGTCGTGGACTCGTACCCCTTCCTCTCCACTCGGTGTGAACATGTCGACGTCGTTGTCGTAGATGTTGAAGTGATTAATTTGCGTGGGTCTGGGTCTGATTGGACGAGCCTTTGGGGAGGTTTGGACTGATTGGACGGTTCCTGTTTCCGTGACGGCGTCGGGGTGAAGAGGCACACGGTGACCCCCCCCCGCCCCCCGCCCCATCCCTCAGGAATCGGCTGCAAATGAATCCTAATCAGAGCCTTGTTCTGTGGCCGCCGCGGCGCTCACCTTCCCCCCAGGTAGGAGACGGTGGAGCAGGTGCAGGCGAGTCTCAGCAATCGGAGAGAAATGATTGGAATATGAGCGACGGTCCTTCAGAGACGACGTGTGTGTGAGATCAGAGGAAACACACATGGAACTATTATCTGAAAACCGTGGAGACGCACACACCGCTCCAGTTTCCTCCCAGACACTTGTGTTCATGTAGATCTGTTCTCGACGGCATCTGGACACATGTTGTATTTTCAGTGTCTGATGCACACGTTCACAAACAGAAACATCCTGGTTACTGATCGCAGTACTCATGTATTTGTCTATAAAAACTGTACCGGTGAGTGTGAAGTCAGGATTTTATCACATCTATAAATAAAAACTAAAATATCACTGCTGCTTTTTGGGAAGGAAGGATGGATACTGTTATCTGTTACACAGGTGTCAAACATACGGTCCGGGGGCCAGAACTGGCCTGTCGAAGGGTCCAGTCTGGACCATGGGATGAATTTGTGAAATACAAAAATGAGGATTCACTTCAGATATTAACAGTTTTTTTAGTTCAGGACTCCATGCCCTTCTGAGGTGGATCAGACCAGTAAAATAATAACAGAATAACTATAAATAATAACAAATCCAAATTTTTCTCTTTGGTTTAGTTCTGAAAAAAAAAAAAAAAACGTAAAATTCAGTGTTTCCTGTGGAATTGACTGCATGTGCATCAGTTTCCGTCTGTAATGGAATTTTAACTTCTTTATCTGATTCCCTTCTTTGTTCCCGTATCCTTTCCTGATTACCCATCCCCACTACATGCTAACTTTACCAAATACCCTCCACTGCATGCTAATTTTCCCGTATCCTTAGCCAAGTCCCCCTACTGTGTGTGTAAAATTTCTTGCAATGTAACAAAAGGTGACTGATTGTTAAAGCCTTGAGTTCATCATTTAATCCAAAGACCCTGTGAGGAGACTGGAGGTGTCACTTGCAAATGCGATTCTCCCCATAAAAGGTGGACCTTGTGAGAAACTCTTTTATGTTTTCTTCACGAACGCTGCTCGTGTGCAGAACTGACCTTTCTTTGCAAAGAAATAAAATCAGATGTCTCTGTTTCATTATTCACCAGCAGCAGAGCAAAATTGCTGTAACACATCCCACTTTAAATACTATGGGGGTACGGGGTGGTGTGTCTGTGCAGACGCTCATTTATCTTTTCTCTACCTCCTGAACCTTCGCAAACTTTCTTTTGAGGGGTAGGAGATTTGTCCTGGCCTGTTATATGTTATACATATATATAAATCATCTAATGCAATGGTGATGATTTTTTTTTTTTGTATGAAATGTTTGGTGTGGCGGCATGGACAAAACTTATACCAGCAGAAACACTGAAATCACATGAAAATGTTTACATTTACAAATTATCCTTTAATGAAAAATGTGAATAACCTGAACAAATATGAACAAACTCAAATGTCTTCATATAAATCAGTGTAATTGGACCAATATTCTGTCTGTTATTGTGAGTATTTGTAGATCCACTGTATCTGTACATTATAAAGAACATGTGGAAATTATAAACGGAGGCAGAATATTGGTCAAATTACACTGATTTTTAATAGTAAATTTCAGGTTGTTCATGTTATACACATTTTCTGAAGGGGTAGTTTGGAGATGTAAACATTTTCACAATGTAATTTAACTTTTTCACTCTAAATCATAGAGAAAAGTTTGTAGTTGTCATTATCTCTAGGTGATTCTGTTATTTCACTGGTTCTGATCCACTTTAGATCATATTGTTCTGAATGTGGAACCTGAACTAGAATGAGTTTTACATCCATGATCCAAATGTACAAATGTAATCGTCCCCGTCAGTGATATTAAATAAATCTACAGACCAGTTTCATGGATGAAGGCTGGTTGAAACCTGGTTCAATGGCTGATTAAAGGGGCAGATCCAGGGGAGTCATGGTGACACAGTGACCCCCTCCTGGTCTGAGGTCCAGATCCTGCTGATCCACTGTAGACCATCTAACCCGGTCCTCCTACTGTGGACCAGACTGATGATGGATTTCAGTTCAGTTTCACTTGTAGAACCCAATATCACAACAAAGTGTCCTCACAGGGCTTTACAGAAATTGTTGAATTGATTAAAAAAACACCATGAAACTGAACAAACAGTCAAGTCATCAGTTGGTAAACAGTCGGTGAAGCAAATGGATCGATGTCCCAGATCCCCCCTCCTCGGAGAAGAAAAACTCCAAAAACCCAGTGGGAAATAGAGGAACCTGGAGGAGAACCACAGTGAAGGACAAATCCACTCCCATGGACGGATAGACTGTAGATGAACCAGGACTGACGGACGTCCATCTGATGATGTAATGTGTTGGGGGGGGGGGGGGGCACATGCAGATAGCTGAAGGGTACATCTGGTGGGGGTGAGGAGGTCCATTCAGACTGGGGAGGGTGAGGGGGTTTAGGTTCTTCTGGACTAAATCTCTTGCTCCAGTTGAAATAAACAAGCAGAAGTGTACAGACTGATCCACAGTGAGTCAGAACCAGAACCAGCATCTGGAGGATAAAAACCACTGAAACCACTATGAAACCTTACCAAGAAAAGAAACAGACCAGTAATGGATAAAATGAACATGAGTTAAGAACAATAAAAACTAAATAATATTAAGAGTTGTAAGAGTAGACTTTGAAAAGTATAAAATATCAAAAATGAAAACATGTATGTGTTTAAGTTTTAGTTTATATTGTGATCATTTCCACAGAAATAAATTTATACAAGTATTACTGGTTATAGGGCTGTAACAAATAGTTTTATATGTTGTAACTAAAAACAGAAATAGGTTTGTATTGGTTTGTTGATCTTAGTTCTTTTATTTAGAAAGAATAATTATAGGTGGTTTTTGTGACGACATTAGTCATTGGTGGGTTTTTGTCGTGATAGATTCGCTGCAGGTTTTTTCATCTTACTTTCGTGTATTTAGATTGTTTTTAATCTCGTGTCTGTCTTGGAAAAACCACAAACTGTTTTCTTCAACTTAAGACCAAAAATCAACCTTAAATAAATGAAAATGTAATGGATTTATCGGTAATATTTATACTGTTAAATGTAAACAAACAAACCTTAAATCCTCGTCATAGTGTTTTAAATACAGATCTGTGAGGTCGATCCAAAGATGCAGATGTTTTGATTGTAGATATGAAGTGCATTTATTTCCATTGATGGATTTATCTGACCACTAGAAGGAGTAGTGAGTCACGCTGCTGGTCAAGGCTAAGTTGAGAATGAGAACCAGAAAGAAACAACTGCCAGAGTCATAGAAAAAAGTGATGAAAATAGTCATTTTCTCCACTGGACTCCGATGTAAATGTAAAGAATGGAGTCTGGTGGTAAATGTCAGCGTTTCTTCTACATGGGTGAGTTTGATTCTGAGGCTCATGAAGATATGAAGTTATGGGATGTTCTTATCGTCGCTAAGTTTTCATTTGTTGATTCACGGTTCAGACAAAACTGCGACAATTATGACTTTGGTGGATTCAAACAGATCTTTAGTTAAGTTATTGATGACACAAACCAACAGAAAAGAGAGGATTAGTGGTTTTACTGTGGCTGTTTTAGTCTAAAAACAGAGCTCAGCTAACAGCGCTAAGCTAACACGGCTACGCTAACAGAGCCATAATGTAAACTATCAGCTAACGCAGCATGTCAACATTATAAGACACAGTGTTATTTTAGCCACTGTTAAAATAAACATCTATGAGTTTGAGTAAACTGTGTGGAAATAATGAGCTTTATACTTTATTTAGTGACTGATCTGGTCTGTGGATACGTAGGGTTGGTTCCGTGGTGGTTCTGGTTCCAGACTGACCCCTGCTGGTCAGAGTCTGGAATATCTGTACGACGTATACTCAGTTTTACAATAATAAATGTTTAATTTCCTTTGACTTTCCAGCACCAACACCTTCCTTCAGTGCACATATGCTGTGCTGTTCCAGTTGATGCTGCCGATACGTTTCCACAGTGTCGTCATGGTCCTGTTCCGCATCCACGCACTGATTTTTCCGTGTGATCGTCGGCATGTGCGGTCGGTTCATCGATGCTGAATGTGACATAATCCATTTGGTTCAGAGTGTGGGAGCTGCTGTGACATCGATCCTCGGGGGACGGTACTGACACTTCACTTTGACAAATGCTCTTCATCTCACTTTCACGACGGTGTCTGTTGTGTTGACGAGTACTTCGGATAAATCGTAGCCTTTAGCTCATGTGTCCGAGTGCAGCGCGGTGAGAATGACCTTGGATGCCAGCTTTTGATGCTGCCGACACATGGGGATTAACAGGCCGGTGTCGGCATGTCAGAGCTATTTAACTGCAGTCGATTTCACTCTGAACATGCTTTCTGCCAGCGGATGCCCATGTTCACCAGTAATGGAGAATACTGCAGTACTCTGCAGAAAATACACAGCATAAATACACAATGACACGTCCCAACAGTATGAAACAGGCACTATTAAAGCAGCCCGAAAAATGAGCAAAATAGACTACAAATTTAACAAAAGTGAGCAAAATAATCAACAAAATGAGCAAAATAATCAGCAAAAAGATCAAAATGATCAACAAGGCGAACAACAACAAACAAAATGAATGAAAATGATCAAAATAATAACAAAATGAATAAAATAATCAAGAAAATGAACAAAATAATTAGCAAAAAGATCAACAAGATGAACAAAAACAAACAAAATGAATGAAAATGAACAAAGTAATGACAAAATGAATAAAATAATCAATAAAATGAACAAATGATGTACACCAGTAATGAAAAATACTGCAGTACTCTGTAGGAAAATACGCAGCATAAATACACAATGACACATCCCAACAGTATGAAACAGACACTACTAAAGCAGCCCCAAAATGAGCAAAATAATCTACAAATTTAACAAAACTGAGCAAAATAATCAACAAAATGAACAAAATAATTTGAAAAGGATCAAAATGATCAACAAAACAAACAAAATGAATGAAAATGAACAAAGTAGTAACACAGTGAATAAAACAATCAACAAGATGAACAAATGATGTACACCAGTAATGGAAAATACTGCTGTACTCTAGTAAAACACCCCCCCACCACCGCCGACATTTGGACCCAAATGTCAGGGGTAACATGAGGCCTTGGGTTACTCGTATTTAACCCGTTCAGTACCGTTTCCATTTCCAGACGTTCTTCTCCCAGTCAGTCCAGTCCTGTAGTCTGGACACTAAGGACAGGCAGAGGTCAAAGGTGAAACATGCATGATTTCACTGTATCATTGACTGTTTCTGCGTCAGGTTGGAACTGCAGCCGTTGTCGTCTGTTCAACATTAATGCAGTAAGTGACAGTGAATGACAGACTGACACTTCAGCACATTTAACATCTCACTTATCTCAGAGGTAAATGGCGTACAGCATGTGCAAAACTGCCTGTTTGCACATTACCCAGATGTTGCACATTTATGTAAATATATATTTCTTCTCTTAGTAATAGTACTTTATATATATTTTTTAAAATATTTTTTATGCTCCTTTTCTCTTGCAGGCCATTTTTTAAATGCCACGTTGTTATGGTATTTGTAATTTTCTAGTTAAATTATTCTCTTTCAATTTTTATACTTGTACTTTTATACTTACCTTACATTCTTGTGGCATTCAGTGTGGACGGCAAAGTAAGAGTTGTTTCTTTACTGAACACATGACAGTAAATCTTAGATCTCTTTAATCTTGTGACTAAATGGCCTGATTTTCTTTAATAAAGACAATGATGATTGAAATGTGTCGTCAGTGGAAACGGGGTGACTGAAGTGGTAATGGGGCTGAGATGTAGGTCAGGTCACAAACTGCTGCATCATGTAAAAACACTGCAGCAACGAGGAAGAGGAGGAGGAGGAGGAAGAGGGGAGGGCAGAAGGAGGAAGAAGTAGAGGAGGAGGAAGAGGAGGCTGTTTCCTCTCTTTGTCCTTTTTCGTCTCCTCATTTCTCATTGTCTGTTTTCTCCTCTTGGTTTCTCCTCTTGCCCCCCCCCCCCCTTCCTCAGGAGATCCGCCGTCCACATCCATGTCTTATTGATCAGTGGTTTTTAATTCACTTCAGTAAATCATTCACTGCTGCCTTCAGGTGTTCAGAGGATGTTTGCTTTGTGTCTTTGGATCCTTCAGGGTGTAAATGTTCCGGCTCTTTAAATAAAATACATTAAATACTAAAACACAGATCAAATGCTCCTTGTTGCTGCTGATGTGATGCTGATGTAAATATATGATCATTTATCCCATGGCCTCCAGCTGTAGTAGTACTTTAAATCCTGCGGTACTTGTGTAAATGTGATTTTCCGCTCTTCTAAATATTGATCCATGTCCCGGGTCACAGTTGTCTTCCTCTGCCATAGATTCAGATGTGGATGTAAACGGTGCACGGAGGCGTTTTTAGTGGTTAAAGCCTGTTTGTCCAGAGGCTACAACACCGTCTAATCTACTCCCCCTGGACTTCGCTAATCACCTCCAATCACACGCCTTCAGCTGTTTCAAAGGACAATGGTGTCGCCAGCGTTAAGGCCTGAGGCAAATCACCATACGGTCCATGAGCAGGAGGTATCTGTCGCAGAACTGGAACACCATATGGCTGTAAAAGGGCGTGATTGTAGTTTGTGCAGATTTAAGCTCGTGCACACAGTGGGAGTGAACGGCCCTGGACTGACTCTGGTTCCACTCACAGAAGTTGTTTATGTGCAGCTGTCAAACACGTCTTTAATAGGGCTGTGTATCGGCAAGAATCTGGCGATACGATACAGATCACAATACTAGGATCACAATACGATATATCACGATACTGTTAAAAAGGTAACATTTTTAAATTGGTTTTGTTTCTTTTTTAAAAGATTATTTCCTGGAAGAATTGAATTACACCAGAAATCTGCACAAATACTAAACACATTTTTATTTGATCACAACAGGATCTAATGATATATCATAAAATGGTCCTGTGTTCAAACTGAAATTCTGTTTTACAGACATTACAGTTTAAGGTCCTGTTCAAATGTTCATATTCTATTAGTTCAGAACTAACATCAGAACATTATTTTAGTTCAGTCCCAACAAAGGAACTAACAATATTTAATAAATAAAAGAGTGTTAAATAATAATAAATAAAATAGAAACAAAAAAGAAAAAAAAAAATAAATAAATAAACCTCCACAATATCTGCATTTGAATAAATACCTAAAAATATCAATACAGTACTTTTTAATATTGATACAGTATTGCGAAATGAAATATTGCGATATATTGCAGAACTGATATTTTCTTACACCCCTAGTCTTTAACCTGATTCAGGATGAAACTGACTGGACCCACGGTGCTTTGTCATGGGTGGAATCAGCAGCTCCGGGTTCATATGTTGATGAACTGTGACAGTTGGAGCAGAGGGGATCGGCTGTCACTGTGAATCCTTCAACCACAGACGAGAAGATGGAATTCACTGTTTGTAAGACGCAGCAAAACACAAGTGCTGCTGACCTGCACCGTCACAGCCACGACAGATAATATTAGAACTGTGGAGGAAATCCACAGTGAAGCAACACTCTGGAGTTTTTCAGCCTTCTAACTCTATTTTCCAGGTCATTTTGGTGGAACATCAACTCCCAGCAGGTTCAGTTCCACTTTGGTCATGGCTCCAGAGCGTCTGGATCTCCTGCACTGACACTAGGACACTTCTGAATTGGGGTTGGAACCCTGACGCAAAAAGAACTACAGAACAGGACTGGTTTAAGACATACGTCACATCCCCTGTCCACCCTCAGAAGACAAGGCAGGTCAGTAAAGCTGGGAGTGAAGGAAAGCTACAAATAAACATTCATAACAGAATGAATAAAATAACCGATAAAATAACCAAAATAATTGACAAAATGAACAATATAACAACAAATAAACAAACAAAATGAACACATTAACAACCAGGTGAACAAAGTAATCAATAAAGTGACCAAAATAACCAGATTTCATTCAACATACAGTATGTCAGATGTTTCTGTTTATGCTGCTTCTTGTCAGGAGGTCAAAGGTCACACTAAATTGTGACTTTAACCTTTCATAACCCATTTACTTCAGTTTTTTATGAGTCTTTAAGGCTGTCTTTTCTAACTGAGGAAAAGAGTGAGAAATAAATACGTATGTTTGAACGTTTAACCCTTTAAACCAGTGTTTTTCAATCTTGGGGTCAGGACCCAGTGTGGGGTCGCCCAAAAGTTCTAGTAATTGATAAAAATAAAAACTTCCTAATAAAAATCTGTGTTGAGTTGACAGAGCCAATCCCAATCCATAGCAGATAAACTGTGAGTCTGAAACTGCAGCACTGTGGTTCTGTTCATCTGTCAAATGTTCACTGTGGTCAGTTTCAGATGCTGCAGCTCTTTCATAATTCATAGTTTCAGTTCTTGTTTGTTCAGTATTAATTGTCCTCCTTGTAAATCACAGCTGGACTGACTGTACATATCCTGACCAAGGAAAATCCAATTCTCCCTTTGTGCAGTAATCTACACCTGGATTTACTGCCTCTGTCCACAATAATATACATTATATAGACTAAATGTCCTCTAAAATTAACCTGGATTTGAAACATAGGATAGAAAACTATTACAGGATCAAAAACTGATTAATTTTAGCAAAAAAACAAAGTCTTTATTTTGAATGTCTGGGGTCAACAGAAATTTGTGATGTTAAAATGGGGTCAGGAGACAAAAAAAGTTGGAAAGCACTGGGTTAAACAAACCCAGATAAATGTGGACTGTTTATCTGTTCCTCATATTCAGGCTGAAACACTTTCAAGACAAAGTTAGAGTGAAAATGATGAAATAAGTGTGAATTTGGTCCAACGGCAGCATCCAGGTCTAGTCCTCTAGGAGCAGAAATGGGCCGAGGACCGCCCGTTTGACAACGAATCTGGGGAAAATGTTGAAATATTTAACACGATGCTCCTCCAACAGAAACAGGAAGGGCTTTGGGTGTTTGTTCCTTCGATGCTGAGGCTGAAGCAGGAGTTTGGGCCATTCATGGACTTTATGTGTCATATTACACCCAGTTGTTCTGCAACAGCAACTGAATCTTTGGGTGGATGTGTAAGAGGTGGAGGTCAGCGGTGGAGCATCGGTCATATGCAGACAACACTGGGTTCTGTTGAGGAGGAGGAGGAGGAGGAGGAGGAGGAAGAGGAGGAAGCCTCAGGATCTCCGAGCAGATGGGATGTACGAGCAGGGCAGAGGCAATTAGGGCGGGGCTCGTCCTCCATCTGCCTCCACCTACTGCACCACCAAAAACCCCTGACAGAGCACAACACCGCCAAAACCACCCCAGTCAGCAGCTTCACCTCTAAACACACTCGACCGCTTTATGCTTTCATTCACCTGCACCTGGTTCTATTCAGCCAGCGCTTTTCTGCTCGGCAGGACAATGGAGAAATGAACATGAGGGTCCCACAGCGCTGGAAAGCATCCACCCATCTACAGGAAGTCACAAATATTCAACTAAAATGGACAAATCGACACCATCCACAAAATGAATAGAAAAAAAATCTACAAAAACCAACAATATAATGGACAAAATGAACCAAAAAATACAACAATATAAGTAAAAATGAACAAAAAAAAATCAATGAAACCAACAAAATAATCAACACAAAAGAACAGAAAAAATCAGCGCAAGTAACAAAATAATCAAAAATTGACAGAAACAAATCGACACAATCAAAAAATAAACAGAAAAAACTCTACAAAACCAACAAAATAATCAACAGAATTAATAAAATGATCGACTAAAATAAGCAGAAAGAAATCAACAAAATGAATAGAAAAAAATCAGCACAACCAACAAAATAATTAAAAATGAACAGAAACAAATCGACACAATGAACAAAATGAACAAAAATAAACAGGAAAAAAAATCAACAATACCAGCAAAATGAACAAAAAAGTATAGAAATAATTCAACACGAAATAACAGAAAATCCATAAAATAATAAAAAATGAACAAAAAATCAGCTGAACAACAAAATAATCAACAAAATTAATACAATAATCAACTTAAATAAGTGGAAAGAAATCAACAAAAATAACCAAAATAATCAACAAAATAATCAAGAAAACCAGCAAAATAATCAACAAAAATGATGAGTGTGATGATGATGATGATGTATGTGTGTGTGTGTGTGTGTGTGTGTGTGTGTGTTTTGATTCCAACAGTGTTTTTTTTAGGTGTTGCTGTCAGTCCTTCATCTGTTCTGTCCATCCCAGTGGACGATGTATAAAGAAACCTATTTATGTCAACATGACCCAGTTTAGGAGATGGACACAGCTGAGGAAGAACTGAGACCAGAACCAGAACCTACTGACACCCATTAACAGCCCAGTGGACTCTACAGTCTGAACATGTGCTTGTGTACAAACTACTGCAGAGGTTCTAGTGTCTGCTGTAGTACCACTGAGTTCAAGTACTAGTGTGTTGGTGTCCAGATGGTCTACATAAATAACCACTGGTGTTCCAGCTGGTGTCGGTCCGGTCCACATCAGACTGGATGAACATGTTCTTCAGTCTCTGGAGGGTTCCATGTTGCATCTTCAGCAGAAACATTCAGTTTAATGAAGCGGCGCTGATGTGTCTGACAGAAGAAACACACTGAGCATGGACCTGGACCTGGGTCTGAACATGGCCCTGGCCCTGGACATGGGTCTGAACACGGACCTGGATATGGGTCTGAATACGGGCCTGGACACGGACCTGGACCTGGACCTGGACCTGAACCTGAACGTGGACCTGGACTTGGACATGGGTCTGAACACAGACCTGGACATGTACATGGGTCTGAACATGGACCTGGACCTGGACATGGACCTGAGCTTGAACCTGAACCTGAACCTGGACCTGGACCTGGGCCTGGACATGGGTCTGAATACGGGCCTGGACATGGACACGGACCTAGACATGGACCTGGACCTGAACCTGGACATGGGTCTGAACACGGAGCTGGACCTGGACATGGGTCTGAACACGGAGCTGGACCTGGACATGGGTCTGAACACGGAGCTGGACCTGGACATGGGTCTGAACACGGACCTGGACCTGGACATGGGTCTGAACAAGGACCTGGGCACTGTAATGGAATTTTAACTTCTTTATCTGATTCCCTTCTTGGTTCCCATATCCTTTCCTGAATACCCTTCCCCATTGCATGTTAATTTTTCCGAATACCCCCCACTACGTGCTAACTTTCCCGAATACCCCCCATTGCATGCTAATTTTCCCATATCCTTACCTAAATCCCTCTACTGTGTGTAAATTTTCTTGCAAGGTAACAAAAGGTGACTGATGGTTAAAGCCTTGAGTTCATCATTCAATCCAAAGGCCCTCTGAGGAGACTGGAGGTGTCACTTGCAAATGCGATTCACCCTATAAAAGGTGGACCTTGTGAGAAACTCTTTGTCTTTTCTTCACAAACGCCACTCGTGTGCAGAACTGACCTTTCTTTGCAAAGAAATAAAATCTTGTCGGCTGGCAGATGTCTCTATTTCATTATTCACCAGCAGCAGAGCAAAATTTCCGTAACAGCACGGACCTGGACCTGGACCTGGACCTGGACCTGGACCTGGACCTGGACACGGACCTGGACATGGCCCTGGACCTGAACCTGGACCTGGACCTGGACATGGACATGGACCTGGACACGGACCTGGACCTGGACCTGGACCTGAACCTGGACCTGGACCTGGACCTGAACCTGGACAGACTGTCCACTGGTTCGTACACTTACAGCTCCATTACTCAACTGGCAGAAAAATGACATCATCACCTTTTCACATTTTGTAAATCAGGAAACCTCAGAGGACACTAGACTTGCACACCTTCTCTGGACTCTGTTTTCAGGTTTTCACCACTCACCGCCCAGAATCCTTTAGACGTGTCTTTATCGTGTTGTCGTCCATCTCTATGAATACAGGTGTGAATACAGCCTTAATGTACCTTATCTTAAGTTATTTTATCGTGTCGTATTGTATCGTATCACATCTTAAAGCGTCGAATCTTGTCTTGTTGTATCACATCGTGTCGGTCCTAAACTCCTGTTATGCGTTCCCGTCTGAATGTGAGGATGCTGTTGTGAGTTTGTCGGGTTTGTTGGACACACGTGGACCCTCTGACCTGGTATTAACTGGTATTAACTGAGCCTCTTTAGTGGAATTGATCACTGAGTCGACCTCTGTGTGACTCCTCATTGCGTTTGTGTTTGTGCATTAGCAGGTTTCCATCACACTGACCCGGCCTCAGTGTGTGTGTGTTGGATGCTCTGTTACTGGACACATGAACACACACCAAAATAGTATCGGACAAACACACTATTTATAGCAGTTTTGAGCCCCGAGACACACAGCGTTTGAATAAATGTGTCAGGATGGGCTCGGTGGGTTGGCTTTAAGGGTCCGTTCCTTTTCAGAGCCGCAGCATTAACAGAACAAACGGATGATGAAGAGCAGCCCCAGGGCGTCAGTGCCATTTGGAATCTAAGTGGAAGCACAGAGAAGAGGACGGGGATGACGGAGGAAACAGAGGGAGGCCGGGATGAGTGTCCGTAAACATGAGGAGATACAGCCACAGCATAACGGCGCTCTGTGGCGTTTGTGTCTCAGGCCTTCGCTGCTGTTATTAATCATACGCCGCAGTCCCAGCAGCCTACGTCTGTGTGACACTCCTGAATTATCCAAATGAAATGGAAGCGTAAAGCTGGAAGCAGACTGGCATCCACTCGAATCGAACATCCACACTCATCACAGGACAGGGGATTATACGTCCACCGCAGCGTCACGACACTGTCTCTGCTCGGCCCGTTTCCCAACGTTAAACGTGTTTGGACTAGGGATGTAACGGTTACCAGTATAACAATAAACCGCAGTCAAATTCCCCATGGTTAGTATTACCGTTTAAATTCTAATTATCATGATAATCATGTTTAATTACCATACTTTGAAAACTAATGGTAGTGCACATTTCATCTATCTATCTATCTATCTATCTATCTATCTATCTATCTATCTATCTATCTATCTATCTATCTATCTATCTATCTATCTATCTATCTATCGTTCTATCGTTCTATCGTTCTATCTATCGTTCTATCATTCTATCATTCTATCGTTCTATCATTCTATCGTTCTATCGTTCTATCTATCGTTCTATCTATCGTTCTATTGTTCTATCTATCGTTCTGTCGTTCTGTCGATCTATCGATTGTTCTGTCGATCGTTCTATCGTTCTATCTAAAAAAAACTTAAACAACTCAAACTTGATCTGGAAAATGGTCAAACTGTGACCATAAGGTTCCATCTTTAATGCACATTTGTATATTTGATTGTTTACATGTAAATATTTAAATGTTTCTACCAACAGAAACTTGTGGCTATTATTTAATTTTATTCATTCATTTATTTATTTATTTAGTTAGTTAGTTAGTTAGCTAGTTTTCAAAATACAACTTGGTTAAATTATTTCAGTGTGTGTATTGAACATTTTGAGCACAATTTCAACAATATCATGATAATAATGATAACTGATAATTTTGGTCTCAATAACCATGTGATGAAATTTTCATATCGTTACATCCCTAGTTTGGACGTTTACGCCCAGTGACACGGAGGCGTGGCGTGTTTACCGAGTCGATAACTAAAACATCCCACCGCTTCGCCCTGAAGCTCAGACGCTTCACAAAACTCTGTGTCCATGAGTTTAATGAGGCTGGAGCTGTGGACCCGGGCCGGGACGGAGATGGGACCGCCATCGGTGCAGAAACGAGCGGGACATTCATCACATTAACACGATTTGACAAGGTTTTACTTCCTGAAAATGGAGAAAAAAAAACACTAAGTCACAAAATCAACCTCATTCCTCTGGAACTCAAAATGTAACCAGTTTGGTTCTGATGTATTTATTCTGCAGTTACATGTAAATTACACTTGGATTAAACATTATTTAGTTTTCTCTTCATCTGGATTAGGGGTGTCAAACATACGGCCTGTGGGCCAAAACCGGTCCCCAAAGTACCCAATCCAGTCCATGGTAGGAATTAGTGAAATGCAAAAATTGCACAATAAATATTTTAGCTCAGGTTCCACATTCAGACTAATATGATCTAAAGTGGGTCAGAACCAGTCAAATTAGAACATTATTTCCCGTAAATAATGACAAATACAAATGTTTGTAAAAAATTAAAAATTACATTAAATTGTTTACATTTGCAAACTATCCTTTCATAACAAATATGAACAACCTGAAATGTCTTCATATAAATCAGTGTATTTGTACTAATATTCAGTCTGTTATTAAATGTTGTGTGTATTTGTAGATCCACTGTATCTGTACGGTAGAATGAACATGTATAAATGATAAACTGAGGCAGAATATTGATAAAATTGTACTTATTCTTAAGAAATTTTGAGTTGGTCGTGGTTGTTCATGTTGTTTGCATTTTTTAAAGGATAGTTTGTCGATGTAAACGTTTTCATAATGTCATATTACATTTTCCACTGTTAATATTTGACTGGTCTGACCCACTTCAGATCACATTGGACTGAATGTGGAATCTGAACTAAAATGAGATTAACAGCACTGATGTAGACAAACAATAATCAATTAGATTGTATATTCTTCATAACATAAAAAAAAAATAAATCAAGATTTAATTGTTTTCCCATAACGTCCAACTGAGATGTAGATATAAAAAATGATGAATGTGACTCAGTATACAGGTTTATTTAAGAGTAGGAGAGATAAAAATGATATAAAATGGTCAAAAAGACCAAAGGACAAGAGAAAATTACTAAAATTATGTAAAGAGACAAAAATATAAAAACACTAAAAACATTAGAAAAAGAAAAACAACACAAAGATGAGAGAGACATGAAATGACCAATAATAAAAGCAACAAAAGACATTAGTGACTTAAGAATCTGTAAAATTGTAGAGAACAAGGACAGTAAGAAGACAAAAACACCAAACAACCTTGAAAAGAAAAGAATAAAAAAATTAAAATGTTTCAAGAAGAGACAAACTGTAAAAGCACTAAAAGTAGCACAAGGTCAAAAAACGACAAAAAGAGGAAAAAGTGATGAAATTACCTAAAACGAAAACAATGAAAAAGACATAAAACATGAAACCAACAAGAAACTAAAAATGACAAAGTGAAAAAAAACACAAAATAATGAAAACAACTAATCCTGTGTGTGCGTCTGTGTGTGTATATATACACATATATATATAAACTTGTGGCTATTATTTAATTTTATTCATTTATTTATTTATTTAGTTAGTTTTCAAAATACAACTTGGTTAAATTATTTCAGTGTGTGTATATATATCAATTATATATAAAAATTATTATTATTATTATTATATTTAAAAAAATTATATATATATATATATATATATATATATATATATATATATATATATATATATATATATATATATATATATATATATAATTTTGTGTGTGTGTATTAATGTCTTTGACCAGTAAAACCAGACTTATGTCAATAAATGTAGTTGTGTGTTTAGCTCTAGTTTATAACATTTATACTAAACTGAGGTCATGAACTGTCATTATATGTATATTTTCACTTTCACTGCTTTTCACTAATGGAAATTTTCATCAAACACCCAAAGACAAATTGATGCATAAAATATTAATATATTAAAATACTAATATACTAATATCTACAGGATTGAACACTGCCTTGTCACGAAGGGCATTAATTCCGTCCAGGTTAAGGCCGGTACACGTTCGCCACCCGATCCCTAACGTGTACGATAAACCTCCATAATCTTCATTAACCCCAGGTTAACCCTGATCATATAGATCATATGTAATCAGGCTGCGTGTCCCATGTTTTAATCCACGTGTTTATGGTATTTAGGCCTTTTGAACCATTGACCCGTCGTCTTATAGACTTTATTATTACTAAATGTCTTGTAGGTTTACATTAAAACAATGCGTTCCTTTTTTATTACAATGATTTTATCAAAGCGAACATAATATTAAAAATAGTCCCAGTGTCCCTGTACGTCAGCGTCTGCTCTATGTGAATCAGAACCAGTTGAATGTGTGAGGTCAGTTTCTGTTCTATGTTCCAGTCCTGGTTCTGTTCTATGTTCCAGTTCTGTGGTCTGGATGCACATCAATCTAACTATAGAAGTGGGCGGGACTTTCACTGGAGGAGAACTCAACTCATCCAATCACAGTCCATATATGAGTTCTATCAGTGATCAATAGGAATTAGACTGATATCTGGAACCATTTACGTGTTCTAAACCATCAACAGATGGACCAGTAGAAGGAAAGGAACATTTATATATTCAACGGAACAAACTGAACAAAATGATCGACAAAATGAATAAAATAATATACAAAATTAATTTAAAAAATTCCACAAAATTGACAAAATATCAATTAAATTAGGAAAAAATTCCACAAAATGAACACAATTGCATGTTTTAAACCATCAACATATGGACCATTAGGAGGAAAGGAACATTTTAATATTTCAAAAATGTCTCAAAATTTTAAAAAAAAATCTAAATTTCTGACAACTGTGAACAAACTTTCTGGACACTGTCCCAAGGAAGATACATAAGCAATTAGAAATGAATCCAACCAGGAGTTTAGGAGGAGATTGTCAAAATCTAGACATTGGTGACCTTGAGTTTGACCCTTCAAGGTCACTGAAGGTCAAAGGTCATGGACCCAAATGAAAGTCCATATATGACTTCTATCAGTGATCAATAGGAACTAGATTGATATCTATAATCATTTACATGTAATAAACCATCAACATATGGACCAGTAGAAGGAAAGGAACATTTTTGGATTTTGCAAAAATTCGTCATAAAATCCAAATTTCTCAAAACTTTGAACAAACTTTGGACAAACATTGTCCCAAGGAAGATACATCAAACATTTAAAACGTATGTGACCAGTGGGTTTTAGAAATATTAAAATTGTGCCTTTACTGATCCAGACCACAGGACTCAGAACAGAACCTAACACCCTCACACATTCAACTGGTTCTGATCCACACAGAACAGAACCTAACACCCTCACACATTCAACTGGTTCTGATCCACACAGAACAGAACCTAACACCCTCACACATTCAACTGGTTCTGATCCACACAGAACAGAACCTAACACCCTCACACATTCAACTGGTTCTGATCCACATAGAACAGAACCTAACACCCTCACACATTCAACTGGTTCTGATCCACACAGAACAGAACCTAACACCCTCACACATTCAACTGGTTCTGATCCACATAGAACAGAACCTAACACCCTCACACATTCAACTGGTTCTGATCCACACAGAACAGAACCTAACACCCTCACACATTCAACTGGTTCTGATCCACACAGAACAGAACCTAACACCCTCACACATTCAACTGGTTCTGATCCACACAGAACAGAACCTAACACCCTCACACATTCAACTGGTTCTGATCCACACAGAACAGAACCTAACACCCTCACACATTCAACTGGTTCTGATCCACATAGAACAGAACCTAACACCCTCACACATTCAACTGGTTCTGATCCACATAGAACAGAACCTAACACCCTCACACATTCAACTGGTTCTGATCCACATAGAACAGACGCTGACGTACAGGGACACTGGGAGTACTTATGGTAATATTCTGACTTGAAATATTAGTTTTTGTTTTATTTGTTCCTGCCTGTAGTGTTCTTATACTGGTATATTTGCATGTAATAATACTCGGAGTCCGGACTGCGTTTAACTTGCTTTTATTGCTTGCTTCATGCTTCTGCAATTCCCTCTATACATCCAGTTTCCTCAGTGTAGTTCTCTTTACACCACTAGGTGGCACTGACACTACATCCCTCCTTTTCTTGAATGCTAAATCATATCAATACTCAACATTCGGAATATAATTCTGTTTTACCTGCGTAACATAAATGTCTCCCATTACTCATATAACTTTATTCCTTAAAACTCATTTTTTTCCATAACTAATGTCTCAACACTACTGAATATCATTGTTATGAACATAACCCAAAGTTTACGGTGACAGTTTTATCTGGAACTCTTTTTCACAAACAAGAACCTTAACTTCCTAGAATGGCTAGGGGTAGACTGCCCTGCCATTTAGACAAAGCCGGAGGTTATTCTGCTCCTTTATGGCAATGTCTCACTAAGTTATATAGTCTCTCAGACTAGCAGGTTGCTGTCTGGCTCGTTGAGGATGATGCTGACAATGTGCCTCACTGTCAAACACTTCAGTTGTAACTGGTTGGCTGTGTGACTCGTTACTCTCAACACCAGTTTGTGTAGTCCCAAGTCCAAACTGTGGCTGTATCCAAAGTTTCACAAATGACACATGTCACATGATCTGCCTGCCATCCTTATGAAGGACAACAGAATTCCCTTTTCTGTCCACGACTGTGTATAGATCCCGCTCATATGTCGTAGACAGTTTGTTCGTTTGGGTTGCTGGAGCAGAACCATGTCGCCCTGCTGGATTCTGCTGTCAGTCGCTCTTCTGGTTCTGTTAGCATCCACTCTGCCCTTCTCCTTTTTCACAGCATCAGTGGAGCAGACTGCAGAGTCATCAAGTCCATCTGTAGGCTGAGCACCAGAAAGCTCAGGCATTTTGGTCCTGATTTGGCGTTTGAATAACATCTCTGCAGGACTACATCCAGTGGTACACTGTGGAGTACTTCTGTAAGCCATGAGAAACGTCTGCAGTTCAGTATGCCAGTCTTTTCCAGCTGCATGCGCTGTGCGAATGGCTTTGCAGAGTGTTTTGTTTTGTCGTTCAACCTCTCCGTTCGCGTGAGGCCAGTATGGAGTAATGCGTCTGTGTGTTATCCCATTTTCTTTCAGATATGCTTGAAATTCACTTGCAATGAGAGGAGTACCATTGTCTGTTACAAGGCATTCTGGGAGCCCGTGAATTGAAAAAAATTGTCTCAAAGCCTTGATTATGTTTGCTGATGTGATACTTTTAAGCACAGACACCTCCACCCATCTGGAATAATAGTCCGTTGTTACAAGGAGATGTTCTCCTGATGGAAATGGACCACATAAGTCAATAGCAAGTGTTTGTCACGGCCGCACTGGAAGTTCTGTTCTAACTGTAGGAACTTGAGGCGGTGGTGGTCCATTTAGTTGGCATGCATGACAGGATTTCACCATCATCTCTGCATCTCGATCTATTCCTGGCCACCACACCTTTGTTCTCAGTCTTTGTTTTGTTTTTACAATTCCTTGATGGCCCTCGTGAGCCAACAACAGGGTGCGTTTTTGTGCAGCTTGTGGCATGACTATACGGGTGCCTCGTAACACCATCTTTCCAATAGTCGACAGTTCTGTTTGTATCTGCTTGTATGTAGCATCACTTTTACGCCAGTTTCCACTTTTTATACTCTCTCTCAGAGTGGTCAGTACAGGGTCCTTGGCTGACATGTCTTCCAGCTCTTTTGGACTGAATGTATTTGGCACCGCCAGTGCAGTTACACAATAAATGTGGTCGTCATCCAGAGAAGTGGTTGTAGGGGGGCTGACAGTCAGCCGTGACGAGTCAGCTGCGTTCTGGGGTCCAGGTTTGTAAATTACCTTGAATGTATATGGCTGTAATCTCAATGCCCATCGCTCAATTCTTGCTGGTGGTTTTGACTTTGGGGAGTAGATTGTCTCAAGTGGCTTATGGTCTGTGACTATTACAAAATCCTTGCTATACAGAAACACATGAAATTTTTCACATGCCCACACTATGGCAAGCGCCTCTCTCTGTCTGAGAGTAACGCCGCTCTACATCAGTTAAAGCACGACTGGCATAGTACACAGGTTTATGTGCACCGTCTGCTTGCCTCTGGCTCATAATGGCTCCAGCCCAACTGGACTAGCATCTACAATCAAGTGTGTCTCAGCCTCCTGATTGAAATAAGCCATAGCATGTGAGCTAGCTAACTGTTTCTTTAGCTCCACAAATGCTGATTCTTGAGCTTTTCCCCATGTCCATTTACTTGAACTTTTCGTGAGTCTTCTTAGAGGCTCAGCAGTGGTCGCCAGATTGGGGATGAATCTGCCGCAGTAGCTGACTAGCCCCAAGAAGCTCCGTACTTCCGCTGCATTTGTTGGTCGGCGTGTATTTTCCACCGCCTCTACTTTGGATTTTGCTGGCTCAATGCCATTCTTGGAAAGGACGTGACCCATAAACTGCAGTTCCGTCATGCAGAATTCACACTTTTTGCTGTTGAGTGTCAGCTGCTTCTCCTGAAGCCTTCTCAACACTTGGTGGAGTCTTTCATCATGCACTTGTCTGGTGTCTCCTGCCACAATGATGTCATCAGAGATGTTGTGGACTCCTGGAATGCCTTGGAGCACTTGTCCAATGATGTGTTGGTACATCTCTGGAGCGGATGATACACCAAACATCAGGTGCTTGCAGCGCCATAGTCCTGTGTGTGTCACAAATGTTGTCAGAGTACGAGACTCAGGTTTTAGCTCAATTTGATGATATCCCCATTTCAGGTCTAACTTTGAAAAAACTGTAGCCCCATTCATGTCCTCCAGTATCTCATCTATGGTGGGGATGGGGTGTCGCTCCCGAACTATTGCTTCATTTGCTCTGTGCATGTCAACACACAGCCTCGCTTCTTTCATGCTGTTATGCACTACAACTAGGGGTGACACCCACGGAGTAGGTCCCTCAACTCTCTCATTAACATCCATTTCTTCTAGCTGTTTCAGTTTCTCTTCAACCTGTTTCCTCACACTGAATGGCAGTCTGCGTACTGGTTGTGCCACAGGTTTGATGCTAGTGTCTACATGGAGCTCTAACTGAAAATCTTTGAGTTTGCCCAGACCTACAAAACATTCTTTGTATTGCTCTTGCAGTGCAGACTTTAATGCTCCTGTATCTTCTGTTTGGATTGTGTTTATGTGTGTAATGGGTCCTATGTGGAGGAGCCCTAATGCCATCACTGTCTTCCTCCCTAGCACACACACTGGTGCATCCTTCACTACAATCACGTCGGCTCGAACTGATTCAGAGCCATCAACTGCTTTAATGTTGGCTGCAAAAATGCCTTTAACTGCAAGTGGTATCTTAGACCCAAAAGGGTACACTCTCTTATCAGTCTGCTTCAGATCTACAGATATGTCTGACCGCGCCTGTATGTACCTGAAGGTTTCTATGTCCACAATATTGCATGAAGCTCCAGAATCTATTAATATTCTGACAGGCTGGCTATTAATTACTATAGACAATTCCCCGTTATCAGAGCTGTTTGTAACTGCAAACACGCATTCTTGATCATGTCCATCACACATCTCAGTTCGTATAGTTGTGACTGTGAAAACACGGTCATCATCACCATTTCCACTGTCATGCCTGTCAGTCGTTGCTGAGGGCCTAGTTGTCACTTGATTCACTTTTAGCATTTTCATTTTGCATACTTTAGCAAAATGCCCTTCTTTGCCACACTTATTGCACTGTTTACCTTGCGTGATGGAGCATTCACGCCATTGTGTCCTTCGCGGCCGCATCTGTAGCATTTTGCTGTATAGTTCTTATTGTTAGACTTGTCTTTGTATTTAGAAAAACGTTGTCTTCCTTTTTCCATTCTGTTCTTAGTGCTGCTGTTTGGTCTGCTATCCACTGCGTTAATAATCAGCTTTTCCATCTTGGCTGCTTGTTGGTCTGCTGCTTCCATCGACCTCGCTATGTCCTGAAGTCCGTCGAGAGTCAAATCCTTCTCTCGCAGCAGCCGTCTCCGCAGCGCGTTGGAATGGCACTTGTCAATCACTTGATCACGTATGAAGTCGTCTCGGTTTTCCCCAAATTCACACGTAGCAGCCAACTTTTTCAGTCTGCTCACAAAATTGTCCATGGACTCCCCCTGTGCTCGCTCTGCTTGCCAAAACACGTGTCTCTCATAGGGAATATTTTTCTGCGGTTTGATATGTATTTAACTTTTCCAGTGCCAGTTCATAATCTCTATCATCTCCAGTCCCATCTAGTGTGGAGAATATATCCTGGACTTCCGAGCCGGCTAACTGCAACAATAAAGCTCTCTTCCTCGAAAGGTCTCGTATTCCTGACGCTGTGATGTAAAGTTTGAATCCATTAATCCATTTTTCCCACCGCACCCCAACAGTACCTGGGTCGGACAGTACATCAAATGGCGCTACCGCGGGTAAACTCAGAGCCATATCGTTCCTCACTGGGTTAGCTTAGCTCCGCTCACCTTTCCTTTTTCCAAACTCTTCCGCGGTTCTTTACTTCTTTGTTGGAGATAATCCATAACACTTTGTACCTTGTTGCATCCTCGTCGCTAAATGTAGTGTTCTTATACTGGCATATTTGCATGTAATAATACTCGGAGTCCAGACCGCATTTAACTTGCTTTTATTGCTTGCTTCATGCTTCTGCAATTCCCTCTATACATCCGGTTTCCTCATTGTAGTTCTCTATACGCCACTAGGTGGCACTGACACTACACTGCCATTGACATGAAGAAACATATTTTGCAGTAAAACGTCTGTACAGTTGGACGTGTTTCTCCATACCACAGGTGTCAAACATTTGGCCCGGGGGCCAAAACCGGCCCACCAAAGGGTCCAGTCCAGCCCCTGGGATGAATTTGTGAAATGCAGAAATAACACTGAAGATATTAATAATCAAGGATGTTAAAATCATATTGGGTCAGTTGAATCTAAAGTGGGTCAGAGCAGTAAAATACTATTATAATAAACTATAAATAATGAGAAAGGCAAATTTTTCTCTTTGTTTTAGTGTAAAAAATTTATATTACACAAAAATGTTACATTTATAGACTAGCCTTTTACAAAAAAAATGAATAACCTGAAATGTCTGAAGAGAAGTATGTGGAATTGTACCAATATTCTGCCTGTTACTAAATGTTTTGTGTATTTGTAGATCCACTGTGATCTGTAAGTTGTGATGCATATGTATAAATGATAAACTAAGGTGTAATATTGTTAAAATTGCGCTTATTTTTCCTAAGAATTTTCAGGTTGATCAGATTTGTTCATGTTGTGTTAAAGCACGATTCGTAGACGTAAACATTTTCATTATGGAATTTGACTTTTTTCACTCAAAAACCAAAAAAAACTTTGGAGTTGACATTATTTATAAGTTCTTATCCTATTATTTATATTATTTTACTGGTCCAGCCCAATTTATATCATATTAGGCTGTATGTGGCCCCTGAACTAAAATGAGTTTGACACCCCTGCTCTATACTTTCATTTCTAAGTGACTGAATTCATCGTTTTTCTTAAACTGCAGAGAAAACAAACAGCAAACTGATCTGAGTCTGACCTCCTGTAAATACTTTCAGACGGTGACAGACGGTTGGTTTCGTCCTCGTGCGTCGACCTTGTCCAGTCCAGAACATTATGAATTAAAGAGGCTGCGTTTCAAGGACGGACTCTGTAAACACACAGTCGGAAGTTTATGACTGTACGGGCGGTGGTGGCAGTGGCAGTGGCGTCCTGTCCACGGCACAGCCACGGGGTCACTTTGGTGCATCTCCCCGGGGGGGTTTCCAAAAGCAGCCGGCCCCCCTGTCCCCCCCTACAACCCCCCCTCAGTGGAGGAAGTGAACTTGAACAGCCCTTTGTAGAGACTCGGGGGGGAATCTGGACGAGGGCAAACCGGGGTCATGGACGCCATGGCAACGACTTCTGTCTGGACCCCGGACATCGCATTATTTCCCATTTCTGTGGCTCATTAGGTCCTCGGTGTCATCGATGGGGATTTTGTTCGGACTGTTTAAAGCGACATCAGCTGGAGTTGAACATGAATAATCCAAAACCTGAAGACAGAATGTGGTGGATGGAGGAGCTGTGAACGAGTAGAGCAGTGGAGTAATGTCTGACTGAACCTGGTCAGTGATGGGTACTACAGCTGTCAATCACATCAACCCCCACCTGGGACTGGATCAGAACTTTGATTTCCTATAGTCTGTAAATGCTACCAGACGTACATTTAGAAGTCTCACTCACCTTAAATCAAATTAATCTAAAAGGAGATTATTGAATCTCAGCTCAGTGACGATAAAACTGTCAAACCCAGGAGTTTTATTATTTAGATCGTTCCGTTCCAGTGTAATTCCACTGACGGCCACTAGGGGCTGCTCCATAAAGCCCATGCTCCCATGGACATCTCTATAGAAACACTCAGTCCTGTTCTTCCTGGAGCTGTTCTGGTCATTGGTTTTATTCAGACCCTCTAGGGACCCTCATACTAGGGTGTCCAACATATGGCCCGTGGACCAAAACCGGCCACTAAATGGTCCGGTTCAGCCCATGGAATGACTCTGTTAATATCCTCAGTGTAATTTTTTGCACTTTGCAGTCAACGATGTCAGACTCATTTTAGATCTAAACTCTGACCAATATTCAGTCTGTTATTAAATGTTGTGTGTATGTGTAGATCCACTGCATCTGTATGTTAGAATGAACGAGTGGAAATGATAAACTGAGGAACAATATTGGTACAATTGCACTTATTTTTCTCAGGTTGTTTCTTTTTTTGTGTCTGAAAGGATAATTCTATTTCCAAAATCAAGTTTAGGGGATATATTGGTTTTACCCTGAACGCCGCCGCTGGATCTCCTTGGTGTTTTGTCAATAACTCGGACAGATGTGGTTGGATTTCTTCTCCTTGGTAATCAACACAGTGGAAGAACCCTATAGATTTCAGCTTCTATCAGTATTATCAGTCATCCACATGGGGGCGCTGTAGTTGAATATCAGTTTTTTGGATATAAATCATGAACAATAGGTTGATTGAGATCAAATGTGGTTCATATTGATGTTCTTCCAAATGTCCATGTTCTACCATCCACAGTTCATGTGGGCTCATTTTCAGTCACTAAGTGGAGTTTTGGGGTTAAATGCGTTCTGACCATTATTCTGACATTATCAGGTCTATGGAGCTCAAACTGAGTTCCTATTGATTGTTCAACAGTTATCGTGGATAGATTTATGTATAGCAGAGGATTGGGGGGATTTTGGGGATGTGCCCTTACTGTCATCCCCCTTGTTTATAAATGTAAACATTATCATACTTTAATTTTAATTTTTAGCACTAAAACAAAAAGTACAATTTATAGTTGTCATTATTTCTAACTTATTCTGTTATTATTGTACTGCTCAGGCCTGTTTGACTGAACCAACATGAGTTTGACACCCCTGGTCTGAATGTTTGATCTGTAAATTATTGATCCATTAATAATATTTTAGCTTGAATAGAAGCTTTGACATCGCCACGACAACACGACAGAACCCAAACTACTGCATTAAAAGGAAACTCAGGATCCAGTGAATCACATTTCCTCCGTCCACTGATTACATACTCATCTGTAATAAAACGGTTCATGTGAGGTTCATTATTTTATCGGGTTGTGAGCATGCGTGTGTGTGTGTGTGTGCGCGTGTGCTCGGCTCATTGTGTGTCCGTTGCTAGTTTGCGTCGGTGCTCATGTTGGAATCCGAGCGCAGCCTCCAGCGGTAATGAACTGCCATCCCCGCTGAACATCTTGTTCTCGGTGATAAGGGAAACCCTCGAAAAGAGCATGAACGGTCGCCGTGGGAGACGAGGCTCCGCTTCCCTCCCTTTGTTTCCGTTGCCATGGCACCAGCTCATCTATTCCCTCCATTCCTCTGTGGCATTTCACAGTCCGTATGGTGCTACTATGACTGCTCAGCATGTCCCTGTGCAATCTGCAGGACAGCAGAGTGGCCCATCTGCAGGACTGGGCTGGGGGGTGGGGGGTGGGGGGTGGGGGGGTGTTCACTGTCACCCACCAAACTGTACGACAGGTGAGGCAGCCAGGTGAAAAATAACCTGCCACTCATGCTCCCACAGACCAGGAATCCACATTAATGAAAGGAATCTGTTCAAATATGTCTGATCCTCAGAGCCCACACGTACTAATACTCCAGTACTGCAGTATTGGTATAAGTACCTGTAAGTACTAGGGGCGTGTATTGGCAAGAATCTGGCGATACGATACAATAACAATATTAGGACCCAAGGTTATTATCGTAAACAAAAACTAATGAAATGACGAAAACTAGAATTGTAAAAACATTTTCATTAACTGAAATAAATAAAAACTATAATTAAAAGAAAAAACGATAACTGACTGAAACTGTAATGTGTGTTTACAAAACTAACTAAAACGTATAAAAATTCTGGATAAAATTCCCTTTGTTTTTGTCTTTGTCAATGTCAGATTGATATAAAATCGACTTATTTCCCTCAAGCAATTTTAGCTGGCAGCACCATGTGATATTTAACGGTCCGTCACTTGTGGTTTCCAGTCGTCTTCTGGTCCCCACTCTACCTGGAAACATGGAGACAAAAGTTAGGAGAAAGCAGCAGAGTCCTGTCTGGGATTTATTTGAATATGACAGAGAAGAAGAGAAAAGATATAAACCTGCTCTAAAAACTAATTAAAACTAACTGAATTAGAGAACTAAAAGTCCAAACTAAATAAAACTAAACTATAATGAAAAATAGGACCAATGGCCCTGTAGCTTACCGGCCAAAATTATTGGATCAATCCACTTCCTATCTGTTATAATGGGAAAATTTTTCAAAGTCGCACCAAATCCAGAATCAGATCTGGATCAAAATAATTTCAATACCTTGTGTTGACATCATCATACAGAAGCTGTATACCAAGTTTGAAGTCAGTCAGAATTGGAGTTTTGGAGAAGAAGACAACTGAAATGTTTTCCCCATAAGAGCCCATGTTAAATTTTCCATCAGTTCCCGGATCCAGAAGAAGATCCTGATCAGCATGTGGACATTATGTTTTGGTCATCTCCCCATCAGGGCTGGACTGTAGAAATTTACACTGGATATCATTTATATTTACTGAGTTATTGCATTGATCCACTTCCTATCTCTTATAATGGGGAAATTTTTTAAAGTGGCACCAAATCCAGAATCAGATCCGGATCCAAATAATTTCACGAACTTTGCTGACATTATCATAAAGAAGCTGTATACCAAGTTTGAAGTCAATCGGAATTGTAGTTTCAGAGAAGAAGATGATTGAAATTTTTGTGATGGACGACAGACGACGACAGACGACGACAGACGACGACAGACGACGACAGACGACGACAGACGATGCCGGATGACGCATGCCGCATGACGACAATAGCTTACAGCCTGTCGGCTGGTAAGCTAAAAATATCCAAAACTATTAGAACCTTGTTAGGACCACGATACGATATTAACAAAGCGATATTTTTTGTTTATTTTGTTTCTTCTTCTAAGAGAATATTTCCTGGAAAAATTTTATTATACAAGAAATATGCACAAATATTGAACAAATTTTTATTTGATCAGAACAGGATTTAATACTATATCCCAAAACTTTCTTCCATAAAAACTAAATTTTCTTAAAAATAATACATAAATAAATAAAATTATGTTTACAGACATTACAGTTTAAGACCCTTCTCAAATGTTCATATTTTATTAGTTGTGAAAAGAATGCATAGTTTACAGTCCCTTAATCATATAATCATCATAACAACAAAGGAACTAACATCTGCGTCTTTCAGACAGTAACAAGTGCTTTTAGGATGATTGAAATAACCATCATTTAACAAAACAGTGTTATCAGTTTAAAAATGTATAAATACATAAAAATACTACATTTTTAGTATACAAACAACAGAGCAAAAATACCCATGTGAATATAGAAATGATAGAAACACAAAAAACAAAAACATGAACCTCCGCCATTTCTCCATTTGAATAAATACCTAAAAATATCAATACAGTACTTTTCAATATTGATACAGTATCGTAAAATGAAACATCATGATATATTGCGGAACCAATATTTTCTTACAGCCCTAGTAAGTATGTGCACATCAGTACACATACATCTGAACAGGTTTTACCTTGAACACAAATATTCAGAACTGACAGTTACTTTCATCTATTCCCCTGGTGAATTATTTGGTTTTATAGACGATTCCTCCTGTTTGAGACAATGGAGAAAAAAAACTGATGAAAATGTAATGAATTTTAAAAATATCAGAATAAAAATGGACAGAATCATCTACCTTCAACTATCGACATAATTTAAATGAATCGATCGGTAATCAGCACAGCTCCACTGATCTGTGCTTTCAATAAAACAAGGCTCATCTTAAAAACATAACTAGCAGATTATATGGGATTATTTCAGTTATTTCAGATGGAACATTAACTGGGTGAAGAGCTGCTGGTGCGGATGTGTGGATTATCTCCAGTTTTGGATGATTCATTATTTCAGTTCAGTTTGTGTAATATCAACTAACGTACTTTATCAAGGATCATATGCAGTGGTTGTAAACGTGTATTATATGTTAGAAATAGAAGGTTGAACCCTTTAACTCTAGTGTTCTGTCGGGGTCGGTGTGTTTTCAGTCATTTATATCAGGGTTCTCAAACTCATGTTCTTTCAGGTTCCACATTCAGCCCGATTTGATCTGCAGTGGGCCGGACCAGTAAAATAATGACAGAATAACCTAGAAATAATGACAACTCCAATTTTTGTCTTTGTTTTAGAAGAAAAAAAAAATATATATATATGAAAATACTTCCTTTTATAAAGTATCCAAACAAAAAAGATGTGAATAACCTGAAAAAACTGAAATTTCTTGAGAAAAATAAATGCCATTTTAACAACATTAATAATAATGTTAATATTCTGCCTCAACTTCTCATTTGTCCATGTGCATTCTGGATCAGATCTACAAAGACACTAAACAGAGGAACAGGCAGAAAAGAGTTCAAATTGTGCTGAATTTTCTTTAGACATTTCAGGTTGTTCATGTTTGTTCAGGTTATTCACATTTAATTGTTACAGGATAGCTGCACATGTAAATATTTTCATAATTTAATGTGATTTTTTGCAGTAAAACAAAGACAAAAATTTGAAGTTGTTGTTATTTATAGACATATGTATATTATTTTTTTTCACATCAACCGAGAAGAAAATCTGCAGTCATTCTTTTTTGTCGGTTCTTCTGCTGTTATTATTTGACTGTTGATCATATTGGTCTGTATGTGGAACCTGAACTAAAATGAGTTCCACAGCCTGGACTGTGGAATTTTTGCACTTTGCAAATTCACCCCTTGGGCCGCATTGGAACCTTTGGCGGAACGCATTTGGCCCCCGGGCCGCATGTTTGAGACCCCTGGTTTATAGTGATTCTTATGAGTCCGTTTGAACTAAATGGGTTCAGTTTGTCCACTTTAGGACTAATTTGGGAATATTAAGACGTCACCTGTTGATGTAGTGACGCTAGTTGTCGACCATCACATCTGTTTTTTTTTTTCTTTTTTATTTGTTTTAATCTCACTGACCATTTGGCCATGAGCAGTTGTGAAGCGGCGTTGTCTTGGTTACCAGTTTCTTCAAATATCTTCTCCAATGAAACTACTGGTCGGATTCAATTAAAATTATTTACGTGTCTTCCTTGGGACAATGTTGACAAAGTTTGTTCATGGTTTGAGAATTTAGATTTTTGCATTATTACCTCCACCAGGAGGTATTGTGATCACTTTGCTTTGTTTGTTTGTTTGTTTGTTTGTTTGTTTGTTGTTAGCCGGATAACTCAAAAGTTATGGGATGGATTTTCATGAAATTTTCAGGAAATGTTGATACTGGCACAAGGAACAAATGATTTAATTTTGGTGGTGATTGGGGTGGGGGGGGGCAGATCTGTCTTGGTGGAGGTCTGCGCTCTCCGAGTGCTTTTCTAGTTTACTCTTTTTTTCTTTTTTTGATTAAACATTTGCCTTTGAACGCAGCCTCTTTAATTCATAATGTTCTGGACTGGACAAGGTCGAGCGCACAAGGACAAAACCCAACTGTCTGTCACCATCTGAAAGTATTTACAGGAGGTCAAACTCAGATCAGTTCACTGTTTGTTTTTCTGCAGTTTAAGAAAAACTATGAATTCAGTCAGAAATGAAAGTATAGAGAACACGTCCAACTGTACAGACATTTTACTGGAAAATCTGTGTCTTCACGTCTTTTTATACCAACGGCAGAAACAAATAAACAAAAACCGATATTACACTGAACAGTGTAGGTAAAGGCACATTTTTAATATTTTAAAAAAAAACTACAGTTTCATTTTAATTTTTTACGTAGTGCCCATGAGACAATGTCTACGAAGGTTTTTCACAGTTATGGGAAAAGGGGAATTTTTTAAATATTCAAAATGTCCCTTTACTTTTAATGGTCCATGTTTTGATGGTTTATAACATATAAATGATTACAGATATCAATATAATCTCTACTGATCACTGATAGGAAGTCATATATGGAGTTTGATTTGGGTCCATGACCTTTGACCGTGAAGGGTCAAACTCCAAACCAAACAGTTGAATTAAAAGGTCAGTTTCAGCTGCTTTACTGTGATGAATAGAGTCGTTTACACTATTTGTCGCGGAAATAGAAATGTGAAAGATAAAATGAGACAAAACGGGCAGTGAACATCGAAAATGTGTCGTCTTTTAATGAGTCTGTTCCGAGGAGAAATAATGACAAAGACGAACTGAAAATATCAACCGGTAACAGTAAATAAGATGTCAAGGTGTCACATAGTTATTGGTTATTTGTCAGGTGTTAGGTTAAAGGTTTTTTCACAAACATGTATGTTTTCATCTGTTCATTCAGGGATGAAATGATGAAAGACTTTAAAACAGTTCAATTAATGTTTTTATTAATTTGTCATGAAAATTTAACAATGAAGAACAGTTAAACAAAAATAATCAGAAAATAGCATCTTTTCAGCCAAATGGTCCTTCTAAATAGTACCATTTATATTGTAATATTAAGTAAGTAAGTAAGTAAGTTTTATTTATAGAGCACTTTTCACAGACAGAGTCACAAAGTGCTTTATCAATTCAAATCAGAATCAAATTAAATTTATTTGAAATGTATTTAATATTATTTGTACTTTTCCTGCAGTAAAGCATCAGTGTTTCTACCGTATGTTCTTCTGTTCTGACTTTTACTCCATATTGGACTGTTTTGCTGCTGTACTTTTGCTCTTATTTCATCACCATCCTGTTCACATGTTGAAGCAGCAGATACTCATTGTGTTCCAACAATAACACAGTGATTACTGATACTAGTCGTATAATCCAACACGGCTCCATTTAGTTCCACTGTTTTGCCTCTAAATTCATGAATAAATGTATTAAATATGGAAATGGGGGCAGCTGAGCTACACCTGTAATGGAACACTTGATTAGAAAATGGTTTGTTCCTGTTGCCGTCGTCCTCATCCTGTTAAAAATAGCGCCGTTGTCGTCTCCTTCCATCCATCAGCGCCGCGGTCGACTGCTCTGCTACAAGCAATTACCGTCCAATTGGGCTTAATGACGCTGAGAGGGAGGCGGAGCTGCCGCCGCCTCGAGCACAGCGCCTATTTATAGACCCTTTGAAAAGACACCTGCCGCTCTCATCCACACAGCGCCGGCCCCGGCCCCGTAGACGCCGTGTGATTGGCTCAGGTGTTGACCGCATCATGACCTACTTCAGCCTCCGACCAGCAGAGGGCGGGGCTCTGGGCATGGTTTGGATTCGCTGTGTCATTCTACAGGAAACCAGTTCTGTTCATGTTCAGAAGGTTTTATCAGTGCTGTAGAACCTCACAGTACGGGTCGTTTATCGGGATGTAACAATTACCGGTATAACGATAAACCGCGGTAAAATTGCCAACGGTTAGTGTTACCGTTTAAATTCTAATTATCATAATAACTGTGTTTGATTACCGCACCTTTCCGGAGAAACGCCTATGTAAAGATCTGCTTTTATGTCAAATATTTCAGTATAGTTTTAATTTATTACAATTTTGATTTTCTATACCTAATATTTGGAACCAATATTCACTTTTAAAGTCTTTGAAAAGGTTTGTTAAGCATCTGTGTGTTATTTATGCAATAAATTATATACATTTTTCAAATCAGATTTTATGTATTTTTTGTGTGTTTTTTGTCCTTTTATGTTGATATAGTAGGTGAAAGTGAAAAAAATAATAGACAGATGAGGTAGATGAAGTTGTGCTAAAAAAAAAAAAAGATACCAAACATGGGTATGGTAAACATTTGTTTATATAGTATATAAAGGCAAAATCAAAAGGACTGAAAAACGGCCAAAATAGGCTCAGACCACTAAGGGTTAATATTTGAATGCTTCTGCAACAGAAGGTACATTGTGCCAGTTATTTTATTTGGCTTTTTTGGTGTTGTTTTTTTTTGTTTTGTTTTTTTCAAATTACAGCTTGGTGAAATTATTTCAGTGTGTGTATCAGTACTTTTTGAACATTTTGAGCACAATTTCAATAATACCGCGATAATAATGATAACCGTGATAATTTTGGTCACAATAACCATGATATGAAATTTTCATATCATTACATCCCTAGTCATTTACAAGTGTTTTCGTCTTAAAATACAATCGGAAGTCCACAGTACGAGTGAGTTTCATACTAGCCGCCGCTAGTCAGCACTGAACACACACGTTTCAAAATCAGAGGTTTCTGATTGAGTTGAAAAAATCCTCCAGACCAGTTCAGTTCAGGTCGTGCAGCTCCTTTAATGATGATGGTCTGACACATGTTCACAACATTTTTGGAACATCTTTAAAGTAAATAATAAAACCAGTTTATTTCTTTTGCATTCTGTTTTATTATGTTTTTATAATTGTTTTCTTTCTAACTGCGCTTTTTATCTCACCGACCGATCGACCATGAACTATCATGAAGGCGTTGAGTCCGACATCGTCTTCGTTAGCAATTTCTTCAAACATCATCTCCGACGAAACTGCCGGTTGGATTCATTTAGATTTTTTTTAATGTGTCTTCTTTGGAACAATGTCAACAAAGTTTGTTCACAGTTTTGGGAAATGTTGATTTTTGAATTTGACGATTTTTTTTTTTTTTAAATATTCTAAATGTTCCTTTACTTCCACTGGTCCATATGTTGATGGTTTAGAACATGTAAATGGTTAAAGATATCAGTCTAGTTCCTATTGATCATTGACAGAAGTCATATATGGACTTTCATTTGGATCCATGACCTTTGACCTTTAGTGACCTTGAAGGGTCAAACTCAAGGTCACCAGTGTCTACATTTCAACAAACTTCTTCAAAACTAACAGTCGGAGTAATTTCAAATTTAATATGTATCGTCTTTAGGACAGTGTGTGAAAAGTTTGTTCACAGTTTTGAGATGTTAATATATATATATTTTTAAATTTTTGATGAATTTTTGAAATATTAAAATGTTCCTTTCCTTCTACTGGTCCATATGTTGATGGTTTAGAACATGTAAATGGTTCCAGATATCCGTGTAGTTCTTATTGATCACTGATGGAAGTCATATCTAGACTGTGATTGGATGAGTTGAGTTCTCCAGTGAAAGTCCCGCCCAGTTCTATAGTTAGATTGATGTGCATCCAGACCACAGAACTGGAACATAGAACAGAACCAGGACTGGAACATAGAAACAGGAACCTGACAACCACACATATTCAGCTGGTTCTGATCCACATAGAACAGACGCTAACGTACAAGGAAACTGGGAGTATTTTTCTGTTTTAAAAAAGGATTTTTGGGTGGTTTTTGGCATTGAAGTTATTATATTTCAATTCATTTAAAAGGGGAAAACTGATTTGTAAAAAAGTAAATCACAAAACGAGCTCAGTCATGGAAGGAATTCAACTGTGCTTCGAGGTTGTACATGGACCGTGGATGTGTGATTACTGTCCGATATAAAGCCCCCCCCCCCAATTTGGTCCGACCCAGGCCCGACCATCAGCCCCTTTTGGTCATACTCATTGTCTGTCCACTTCAGGTACAAACTGGGTCCGTCAGTAAAAACCCTTTGTCATGTCCGGTTCATTATCAGAAGCACTTACAAACACAAACACCACCACATTTATCCGATTTGCACTCGTTCTTCATTCCCTTCAGCTAATTCTTCTCTTCTCCCGCGTCTCCATGTGCCATCCATCTTCGTCCGTCACATTTCGCCATAGCACGGTGTCACATGATGCCTTCAACGCCAGCATCCTCACTCTGATTGATGTCTCCATTGGCTCCCAGTCAGCGTTAATGGAAATGACTGACGGCACACGCCCGGTGTCTCCGAGGCGCTCCATGCTACATTAGCTGCTACCAGAGCAAGTTTTGGACTCCGCCCCCTCAGCAAGGTCACATCCTGAAGGTGTGGAGCTTCATCATGACCCCGATCAGAACTGTATGAGCAACTGGAGATTCAACCATGATGGTGAATGAACAACATGGTCTTAGAGTCTGCAACATATATTCAATATCAGAACAATCCGGACCACAATGCAACACTCTCTGTTCAGTACTGTCAAACACTGATAAGTCAAACACACAAAAGGCTGTGGAGGAACGTTTAGACAGAACTGTCATAGGACGCCAGGACTCTGTTTCACTGGAAATACTGTTAAGCTCAACTCTGACCTTCTGTCACCAGATCCACATGGAACCACATTGAACGATACTGACCACATGGAACCACACTGCACCTCATTGAACCATGTTGAACCTCACTGAACCACACTGAATGATATTGGCCACACTGGACCACACTGAAACCACACTGGACCACACTGAAACCACATTGGACCAACACTGAAACCACATTGGACCACACTGATGATACTGACCACGTTGGACCACACTGGACTCGTTGACCCACGGTGAACATGTGTGGATCTTTGTGGTTGTAGATGCATCTCAGTCTCACCTGGTCTTGACCCAGTTTCAGTCTAGACCAAGAGCAACATCTGGAACATCTGGAACCACTGCAGGTCATGATAAACACATCTGTGGTGCATGTCGCTCCTAACACATCACATACAAACCTCTGGCCTCTGTTTGCTGGACGAATGTAGGAATGTTGATACTGGCACAAAGAACAGATGATTAAATTTTGGTGGTGATCGGGGGGTGGAGGTGTCTGATGTTCCTTGGCAGAGGTCTGCGCTCTCCGAGTGCTTTTCTAGATCTCTATATTTCAAACCCATGACTTCCCACCCGTGAACTCGTACTAGATCCATGTACTCCCAGTTCTACGCTCTGACATCACATAGCCCATGAAACAACAATGGCGGCCCCCATGGATGTGGTGTTTATGCAAACTGTTTATTAAAGAAGGTATTGTTCTAATGTAATTTATCCACAAATGTTCTGCATAATCAGCAGCTGCTCTAGCGTTGGGGCAAGAATAAATTAATGCCAAATATGTATCCAAATACACAAATAACATAAAAGGTAGAACAGCTTCTCTTGCCTTATGCGCTGTTTTTCCTCCTCTGTTTCACTCAAATAAGCAAAGAGCAAACATCTCTGGGATAGAAATGACTGTAATGAGCATAAGCCCGTATGGTCCACCATGATGGTTTATTTACAGTGAACTACCACCTCAGGTAGTTTGGCCTGATTTGCCTGGAACGCTACAAAGGTTGTGAGTCATGGCTTGAAGTCATGTTCTTACGGGCTCAAAAACCTGCCTGGAATGTGCTTTATTATAAGAAAAACCAAATGGGGGGGTTGTAATGTATTATGATGGGGTTTTTTTGTGTCTGTTGTTCATTTGGACATTGATTAGGTCTAATTACTCTGATTTCCAGACCTGATTGAGTTTTAGTGAATGTGTGTAAAAACAGGCTGATTAATGTCTGTACTGTTACTGTTACTGTTACTGTGCGTCTCACAAATCCTCCAAAGGCCAATGTGTCAACAGGCTGCTGTGGTTTAAATATCACTAATCAGCCCATCGGGTGGAAGCCAGCGCAACGGCCTGTAATTAGTCTCCGTATCATTTCCCATCATAGTCGGAGCGGCAGCATATGGCCTGGACCGTCCACTGCACTGGGAGTCACTGGAATCTGGGCTAAAATTAGCTTCCTGCTCCTTCATTAAAACCACAACAGGTTGCAGACTGAAGATTTTCCAATATGCTGGGAGGACTGTTGGTTGTTTTCACACCTCCAGTTGAGTCTAATTAACGCTGCCTCTCACCCACTCACTGAGTCTGGACCCACTGGCAGACGTCCACTCAGGATCCACTCATCATTGTACTTTTATTACTATTACATCAGCCCAGCAGTGTTCTTCAAAGTCTGCTCACATTTACAGGAGTTACATGAGACGCGGTGGCATTTAGGCGCAAGGCGGCGGCAGAGGAAGGACGGCAGCCGTATCTGATTGGGTCATAAAGATGCTGCATGGAGGGAATAGGAAGATAAAGTGAGTGTTTACAAATGTCAAGCTGGTCCTGACACACTTGTAAAAGATAACATAACGGAGCTGGAAGAACAGCCGACTCCTACGATTGGAAGATATGGAAGGTGACTTTTACAAAGTGAAGAGGTGGCCTTTTCACAAACCATTTCATCAAGTGTGAACGGGCCTGATTGCAGAGGCCGCCAGTGCACGGCTCATGCACGGCTGTGAAACGTGCACAGGCCACAGGGCGCTTGGACATCAATCCACATGGACAATTATCACCAAACTCTGACAAAATACAGCCTTCGATGTGGTTTTATGAAGGATTAATAACAGGTTTAGGATGATGCACCGACGGTTCCCCACTGGAGTTTATTTAACCTCTGGTCCTTCTGGACACCTGAAGAACAGAATCTGCACTTGGAATGTCAGGATGTTTTTCATACAGTTTATTTTTAACCTTTTTTTTGTCATTCACTTGAGCCCTAAACAAAAATACCAAATACTCAATAACTCATACTCTTTTACCTTACTTTCTGGACTATTGAGTTTCACCGGAATATCAGCTGCATGCTGTCGTCTCCAACGTCTCTTCATCGATTCACTGATGCTAAGCCAGTGTTTTCCAACCTTGGGGTCGCCTGTAATTAGTAATTGATAAAAAAAAATAAAACAAAAAAAAACAAACTTACTAATGAAAATATATGGTGAGTTGAGAGTAGAGCCCGACCAATATGGGATTTTTGGGGCTGATGCCGATACCGATATTGGGGGCTAAAAAAAGCTGATATCTATATATCGGCTGATATCTGATACTGGCCGATAAACCGATACATTGGCCGATATATGAATAAGAACACTGATCTACACAGGATATAATAATCTTATATTAGATAATTGTGGACAGGTGGATAAACAGTTGCATAAATCTTTGTTTATCTCACAAATATAATTGACACAACTTTCAAATGCAAACTATGCAATCACAAAAATAATTAGAGCAAAAATATGACTGAGCACACAATTCTGTTTTCACTCACAAATTTTGATGTGTCTGCCTCACAGCACTACAACTTCTTATGTGGACTAAGGACTAAACTGAGCATGTGCAGAGTGAATTAGGTGAGTCCTAAGTTGTTCCTGATTGGAGCAATTGCAAGAGTTAACAACTGACCCGTGTTACAACTGTCCCCATCTCCCCTACAGTATAACACCCAGGCCTGCTGGCAGAATGAAACTGTGAGGTAAACAGGAAGTGCATGGACATGGGTGTGTGTGTGGGGGGTGAATACTTTATAAGATGGGGGGGGATCAGCAGTCCGGGGGGGGGGGGTTGTAGCTCCGTGATTATGTGATTGTGTGTGTGGGGGGGTGATAGCGTCATTGTCCGAGCAGGAGTGAAAGTGAAACTAACTTGCTTTAAAGGTCCTCTTATTCTCCGGGCAGCACACACACACACACACACACGGGAGCAGCGAGAAAAACCCACAAAAATTTCCCCTTTTTTTTCAGTGTTCTACATAAAAATTGGATTATTATTTTTATTTATTTCATCCTGACATATGTCAATGATTAACACCAACATTGGTTAAGAGTGTTATTGGACTAATTTAACAGTTTACAATGTGCTGATTTTAGTGGATGGGTCAGAATTTTAAAAATCATGAAAAAATTAACAAATTTGAATTCTGACTTAAATTGTGAAAACTATTATGATCTTTTATGACATAAAGTGTGGATACTGGAAGGTTAAAGCAACAGAAGTAACAGTAAGACAGAGAAGGATCTCATACATGTAGATAATATCTGCATCTGGTTTCTGTTTGGATCTGGTATTTATAGTTTAATCACCAGGAAACAACATGAAATCAAAACTATAATTCTGATTAAATTTACCAAGTTTATAACTGTAAGAAATTTTGCTCTCATTGGTTTATTTCCCATAATGAAAATAAACACATACACACTGTACATGTGTGAAATGATTATGACTATGAGTCTGATGGTCCTTAAACGTGTCCTTTAATATTAATTATTTTTCACTTATTTATACCCTCTGTGCAGCTCTGTAAGAATATCTTATACTTATGTTTTGTTTATGTATTTGGCAGACGCTTTACTATACGCTATACTTAAAATTATCCCGTTGACCCGTGGTTCCCCACAGGTTCTAGATCCAGTTCCAGATTTATTTTCTTTCTTGGTGAATTCCACTGTCATTTTCAGTTGAATAACCTCTCAGCTGACATGTCTGTTTCTGCACCAGAAATTTGACATCATGGCAACACGGGCCTATTGTTTATCTGTTGCTAGGTAACCCACTTCAGTGATGAGTCTATTATTCTGAGCAAAGCAGCGTGATTGGTCATTGGGAGGCCATTGTATTCCAAAATTACTAATATCTCCCAAAATATTGGTCCTATTAATTTACTGTTTTCACTAGTCTGTTCTTTGACCAAAAATCCATAAGTATGACAAACTGCAGCCACACACAGAGTCCACTTCCCTTTTATAATAAAGGATGTGATAAATGCAAAACTGTTTCACACATCTGAACATATTCTGTTTCTTCTGCATTTCATTTCACAAATTTTCCAGATTTTTCCTCATATTTGCAACAACACTTTTCACCATTGGATCACAGTGGAACAGGAATAATTTCCAGTGACATGTTGACAAATTCTTCTTGCTATTATTATTATTATTATTATTATTATTATTATTATTATTATTATTATTAATTAGCACTAAAATGACCAGCAGCCACAAAATGAAGCAGTATTGAGCATCCAAGAAAGCCTGTCCAGTGGAACATCCCCCTCCAGGAGGGATGGGGTTGTATTGAATAGGGCAGAAGTAAAGGTTGGCTGAGCTAATGACAACTGCCACAAGTGGGGGTTCACCCCCAGCCCTGAACACCCCTGCGGTTCAGTGGACCAATCAGCGGAACACATCTTACACTGGTGCCCGTTGGCCTTCACTGCTCCGACCAAGACCTTCAGGAAGCAAATAGCACTGCACAAGAGAGGATTCAGCATTGGCACAATAAGAGATGATGATGATGATTTTTTTTTATTACTGTTATTATTATCATTATTATTGTTATTGTTGTTGTCCATGTATCCAGAGGATGTTGTCAGAGCTTAAAATGTAAGAAATGTTGAAATGTCAAGCCTTTATTTTTTTTTTGTCGACCAGTTGTGTCATATTAAGACATGCCTAAACTAGAAAGCACTCAGAGCCATCAGCCCCCCCCCCCATCACCACCAAAATTTAATCATTTGTTCCTTGTGCCAGTATCAACATTTCCTGAAAATGTCATCAAAATCCGTCGAAAACTTTTTGAGTTATCTTGCTAACAGGCAAACAAACAAACCCCGATGAAAGCATAACCTCCTTGGTGGAGGTAGTTAATACATTATACAATCATGTGGCTGTAGGTGGAATTTTTATAGTCACTAATTTCTGTTGAACATCAGTTATTTGTGGGTTTAAAGTTGTTGTTTTCTTATGGTCATTTCCAAAATCTAGAACATTCAGAATAATTAAAGTAATAAAATGCTCTGTATTCAAAATAGTGTGGAGTAAATTGAATTCAAACAACCTTTTATTTAGATAGATACTTTTTGATTTGAGGGTGGAAAAGGAGCTCTGAGCTGCACTGTCGTATCATCAGGTCTGTATGTGATGATGAAACATCAGCTCCAAGGTCACGTATGTGGGTCGAACATGTCGTATGTTCTGTCCTTTCACTGTGAATCACTGCTGTTTGGAACATTTCCACAAATAGTCTCAAAACTCTTCATCATTCCTCCTCATAATCCACCTGTTCTGTGTTTCAGACTGAGAATAATGACGGCTAATGCAGTGGAGAACGCCGCCACCGTCAAACAGAGCAACAAAACCACCACTGAACAACACGTGACAGACAGAGAACGGCGTTTAGTCGTAAAGGTAGAGGTCAAGTTTATTTATTAAACAGATTTAGAATGACACGAGCTGCGCAAAGATATGACTAAAACACATAATATAATTAAACTGATAAAAACAGATACAAAACAATACAATAAATAGGATAAAAACCTCTAAAACACAACCGGTAGATAAAATAAATAAGTCACATGTGTATTTAAAACAGATTTAAAGTGTTGATTCAATGATTTTTTTTAGGGTCAGTTGACTAAATGAACAGAGGAGTGAGTACGGTTTCTCTTACCTTGTACCTAGCCATGTCTTTAAAAAAAAAAAAAAAAAGGTCAAAATGGAATAGGAATTAATAAGTATAAAGAATAAACTAGAATAGAATATAAACATGTCGATGTATTCACAGTAGCGTTGACCGAACATCCTTTTCAAATATGTTTTTTTCTTTCTCAGTTTTTTTTTTTGCTGTTTTTGGTTTTAAATGTGAAACAAAAAATTACCAAACATGTGTAACGTGTACGAAGTAGATGAATCATCTCCATGTTCTCAATGAGGCGGTCAATGACTTACTTCTAAAGGCAAAGCATCAAACAATAAAGTCACATGATCATAGTCCCCATCTCTTCCATTCAATCTGCTGCTCACTCGACCGCCTCTCTCTCTCTTTCTGTCTGTCATTCGTGAAGCAGAGAGGAGCGGAGTCTGTCTATTTACTAACAGCAGTGGTCATGTGACCTCCTGTGCCTTTAAATGCCGTCGACAGGTGATGGAAACAGGTGTTAATCGGAGGTGGGGTTGACGTGAACACCTGGTATGGAACTGAGGGCCAGTCTGGTTGCTATGGAAACGAAGGCCCGGTCTCAGGTGTGAGGCGTCGGGTTTCCAGATCTGGGTCTGAGGTAGATTTGAATGAAAGACTGGTGTAAAGGTGTCAGGACTGGTTCCATTTCAGGTCTGGTGTCCAGGATCAGGACCAGAGGGTTTATCCAAGAAGTAGTACCAGCCCCCCCCCCCCAAACCCCCCCCACACACACACTCTCAGTCTCATTAGGACACACACTGGCAGCTGTAGAGACTGGAGCACCCTGAGCCCAGTCCCCCATGGCACTGCCCCCCCCCTCCTCACTCACTGCAGTTCTCATCCCCCCCCCCCTGCCTCATGCCTGAAGACATCCAGCTCCATCCATCACAGGTATCGATCCCCCCCCGCCCCCCCCCGTGTGGTCCCTGTCTGCTCTTGAGACTAAGTGGGACGGATGGCAGCGCTGGCTGATATTTCAGCTGCTCAGTGACAGCCGTGTCCCCTGGGGGGGGGGGGGGGGGGGGGCAAGGTGAACCAGGCCTGGACTGTTTGGATGTCACTACCCCCCACCCCACCCCACCCCTCCAGAGGAATTACCCACACTGTCTGTTTTCTGCCTGGACGTCGAAGTTGTAATCGATGTCTGCGGCTAAAAAAACCCATCCCATTCCTCAGCAGCACCGACCGACCCAAACAAATGAATAAACCCGTAAACCAAACCGACCAGAACCAAACCCATGAACCCAGAACCAACCCAAACCCAGAAACCCAAAACCAACCCAAACCCAGAAACCCAGAACCAACACAAACCCATGAACCCAGAACCAACACAAACCCATGAACCCAGAACCAACACAAACCCATGAACCCAGAACCAACCCAAACCCATGAACCCAGAACCAACACAAACCCATGAACCCAGAACCAACCCAACCCAGAAACCCAGAACCAACACAAACCCATGAACCCAGAACCAACCCAAACCCATGAACCCAACCAACACAAACCCAGAACCCAGAACCAACCCCAAACCCAGAACCCAAAACCAATACAAACCCATGAACCCAGAACCAACACAAACCCAGAAACCCAGAACCAACCCAAACCCAGAAACCCAGAAACCCAGAACCAACACAAACCCATGAACCCAGAACCAACACAAACCCATAAACCCAGAACCTGCCCAAACCCAAAACCAACCCAAACCCAAAACCCAGAACCAACCCAAACCCATGAACCAAAAACCAACCCAAACCCAGAAACCCAGAACCAATACAAACCCATGAACCCAGAACCAACCCAAACCCAGAAACCCAAAACCAACCCAAACCCAGAAACCCAAAACCAACCCAAACCCAGAAACTCAAAACCAACCCAAACCCATGAACCCAGAACCAACCCAAACCCAGAAACCCAAAACCAACCCAAACCCATGAACCCAGAACCAACCCAAACCCAGAAACCCAGAACCAACCCAAACCCATGAACCCAGAACCAACCCAAACCCATGAACCCAGAACCAACCCAAACCCATGAACCCAGAACCAACCCAAACCCATGAACCCAGAACCAACCCAAACCCAGAAACCCAAAACCAACCCAAACCCATAAACCCAGAACCAACCCAAACCCATGAACCCAGAACCAACCCAAACCCATGAACCCAGAACCAACCCAAACTGGGAATGCTGAACCGTTTCAGATCAGATTAAATAAACTCCACGTTTGTTTAACTTTTTCATGTGGTGTTTTCAGGTGAAGTGTCCAGGTTTTTTTTTTTTTTTTTCCTACTTATTTATCATTTTTTGGTGCAGATTTAAGTTACATTGAACATTTGAATATTGAATTTCAGAGGCATTAAGCGTGTCCCACCCTTGGTCCTACATGACATACTTAATGATAGTAATAAAAATGGCAAAGTACTCATAGAACAAAAAAGGTAGAAATTTAAAAAAATTGGGAATAAAAGAAAAAAAAGAAAGAAAAAAAGAAAAGAAAAATAAATAAATCAGCCTAATAGTCGACAAATCTGCTTATTCACAATTACATCTTACACGCAAGATATAGATATGTAATGGTATTAATATTATTAGAGTACACGCGTATATAATGCACCAAACAGGAAAAAGAAAGAAAATAAATGTGTGTATGGGAAAAACTGCACTAAAAACATTTTTTGTAGTTTATATAGTGTCTGATGTTTTTTTTTAAGTATTTACCCATAGAGCCTCATACTACTGTCATGTTGATGGCTGACTTCTCAAATTGTATTTAATCTTCTCTAAATTTAAAAAAGCATGAGGTCTTTAAGCCATGAGGATGGTTTTAGGGAAAGTATTTAAGAGTATTTGTCTTTTACCTAAGAATGTTGAGAATGCAGTAATGTTTATTTCTTTTTCTTTTTTTTTTTTGCATAATTTACAGTTAGAAGAGATTCCAACAGATGGTATTAGGGCAGTTTCCAAACAGACAGGTGATAAAATCTATCTGATGACATACAGTGTATATGATCAAATCTATCTGATAAAATCTATCTGTCCAGTAGTTTTTCAGGTGGACCAGACCAGAGCATGTGTCATGCTAACAGGTGACATCTGCTAAAATGTCCATTTTTTGAGTGTGTTTATGTTGAAGTATCTGGAGTTTAGACAGAATGAGGTCATGAGCTCCTGAAAACACACATTTAGAACCAACACACGCTGACGTTAAACACTTTTGACACGTTTAACAGACAAATATGAGTCAGCGACAAAACAGACCTGGAGATTCACCACAATGAACGAACGACTGAAGTAAATATATATGAACATAGGGTTCACTGATGTTAGAAAGAAACCAAACAGATAAGTTCAGTTAAAGTTGAATCTGTAACAAAACTCCTCCCACTCATCAGGCTCTGGTCAAAGATATTATGAAACACTTACATGTGGAGAAAATCACATTTTCACTAAAAGGTAATGTAAAGTTATTTTATTCAATTTGGCAGCACTTTAATATGAAGAACGTAGGCAGGACCCCCCCCCCCCCACTTTTATTTTTGTGTGTGTGTACATGTGAGTGCAGGTGTGGTGTTCTTGTTCTGACATCACAAATATTGGATACAGTTTATGACTTTTTTATATTGTCATTGTTCTAATTTCAGTAAAATCAAATAAAATCTGTTTAACTGTAAACTCAGTTAAAAACCCAGGACCAGATCCACCAGAGACCAGGTTAACTCCAAACCTGTTGTTAGTTCAGTGAAAATCATATGAACCTCGTAGGTTTTTCTTGTTTTGTCTTTAAATGAGTCCTGATTGGCTGCTTTTATCTGCACACAAACCCATTAGTTTTACTGTCGTCACGGCGATAATTTAACATGTTTCAGTATCTTTTAATGGAAACGTGTCTGTGTTTGTCCTCCAGGCTCTGAATCTGCACAATAATTATTCCAGTTTGATTAAGTATGGAAAGGACTCAGATCCTGCACAACCACCATGAACCAGGGCCTTTGGTGGTCTTCATGAACCTGGTTTCCTCCAGACCACGATGGGTCCTGGTCCAGGGTTTCTCTGTTTGATGGTCTTCATGGACTCGGTTTCCTCCAGACCGTGGTGGGTCCTGGTCCGGGGTTACTCTATTTGGTGGTCTTCATGGACCTGGTTTCCTCTAGACCGTGGTGGGTCCTGGTCCGGGGTTACTCTTTGTGGTGGTCTTCATGGACCTGGTTTCCTCCAGACCTTGGTGGGTCCTGGTCCAGGGTTTCTCGGTTTGGTGGTCTTCATGAATCCGGTTTCCTCCAGACCGTGGTGAGTCCTGGTCCAGGGTTTCTCAGTTTGGTGGTCTTCATGGACCCGGTTTCCTCCAGACCGTGGTGAGTCCTGGTCCAGGGTTTCTCTATTTGGTGGTCTTCATGGACCCGGTTTCCTCCAGACCGTGGTGAGTCCTGGTCCAGGGTCTCTATTTGGTGGTCTTCATGGACCCGGTTTCCTCCAACCATGGTGGGTCCTGGTCCAGGGTTTCTCTATTTGGTGGTCTTCATGGACCCGGTTTACTCCAGACCGTGGTTAGTCCTGGTCCAGGGTTTCTCTGTTTGGTGGTCTTCGTGGACCTGGTTTGTCTGTGGGTCTGGGTTCTTTCTATTGGTCTAGAACACATTAGGGTAGGGGTCTGCATTGGCTGAGGGGGAGGGGTGGAAGTGGGCGGAATGTCTTTTGCGAATATTTTAAAATCACCGACTACAGACGTCGACATTCGACATAAACATGTTTATTGTGGTTAAAAACAACAGACGACAGAAAATGTCCCACTTTATTTAACGTCCATAAATGTCTCATCGTGTTTCCTCTGTGGTCGTTTGGGGGCGGAGCTTCAGTGTTGGTTCGCTGTCTGATGCTGAAACATGGAGAATTCACTTTTCGTTGTGACACAAACCCTGAGGTGTCAGATGTGTTTACAGCCCAGGACCCTAAGGACCCACCCACCAATATAACAAACCAAGGCAGAGCAGATTGGGCCAGAACAGCATCAGCACTGTTTCCTCCATCAGCTGGTGTCCCAGTTATCTGAGCCTCCACTGGACCCCCGTTACTGGACTGACGTCTACGACCCATTTAAGACCAGGAGGCACCGAGGCATCAGCAGAAGAAGAAACAGAAGGGAATGCGACACCGGACGGAGGAATGAAGCTGCATCGCACATGAAAACACTGAACGGACCACAGGAAACGACGAAACGGAACAAAACCAAGCATCAAATATTAAAACAAACAGCAGTTGGAGCAAATTCATGGATCAGTTTAACGTTTCCTTCATGCAGACAAAAAGAAAATCATCCAACTTTAACTCAGAGGATGAGTTTAAGGCAGAAAAGGCAGAAAACATTAAAAAAACAAAACACCACAGCGTATTAGGGTTCATTTATACAACGGCGTATTAGGACCACCAAAGAAAATAAAAACACTGTCACTACGAGAATGAAGTCGTAATTTTACGAGAAGAAAGCCATAATATTATGAGAATAAAGTCATAGTTTAAAAAAAAAAACTCATAATTTAACAAAATAAATGTCGTACTTTTATGAGATTAAAGTTGTAATATTTTGAGAAGAAAGCCATAATACACCCAAGGAAAAAAGAAACGCACCACTTTCATTTTCATGATTTTTTTCAGAAATATGACACTTATTGCAAAATTGCAAACTACAATGAGTTCAATACTATTCTGGGTCAAAATGAAATGATTGTTTTCCTGGTTCCGGTTGATTGATTTTGATTAGCAATAAGAACTGTATTTGTGTGTTCTTCATCCATGTCTGCTCATGAGTGAAACTCACAGATGAATTGGATCTCTCCTCAATTGTGCACAACCATTCTCTATAAAAAGACACTGAAATGGAACAAAAACACATTTGTCCACAATGACACCACTACTGCAACCGGAGACAGACGGGGCCATTGCCGGCTGAAACCTGTCATGTAGATGTGACAGCCGATTGTCCTGGTCCTGTGCAGCGGTTGTAACCTGTGGTCGACCAGATCTGGGACGGTGGTTGGAGGAGCCGGTGGTGCGGTAACGCTCAGCAAGGCGTCCAACGGTAGAGTGGTGGAGTCCAAACAGCCTGGCTACGGCCCGTCTGCTCCGTCCAGCTGAAACATGCCAATGGCCCCGTCTCTCTCCGGTTGCAGTAGTGGTGTCATTGTGGACAAATGTGTTTTTGGTCCATTTCAGTGTCTTTTTATAGGGAATGGTTGTGCACAATTGAGGAGAGGTCCAATTCATCTGTGAGTTTCACTCATGAGCAGACACGGGTGAGGAACACACAAATCCAGTTCTTATTGCTAATCAAAATCAACTGGAACCAGGAAAACAATCATTTCATTTGGACTCAGAATAGAACTGAACTCATTGTAGTTTGCAATTTTGCAATAAGTGTCATATTTCTGAAAAAACTGAGAAAATGAAAGTGGTGCGTTTCTTTTGTCCTTGAGTGTATTATGAGAATAAAGTCATAGTTTAAAAAAAAACCTCATAATTTAACAAAATTAATGTTATACTTTTATGAGATTGAAGTCATAATATTTTGGAAATAAATTATCAATAGTGCGATAAAAACTCAGCATTTATAAACCTTGCGCCTTAATCCTTGTTGATGACAGAGTTTCCAGTTACAGCGAATGCAACAAAGCATCAACTTTCACTCCTGTTGGAGCGGACGACTAATGCTAATGTGTTGATGGTGGGCGGGGCTAATAGGCTCAGTGTTTGGCCTTTGTGCGTAAACCCCAAATGAAAGTAGAACTTATCAAAATCTTCCAAGTTTTTGAGTGGGTATGACTTTATTCTTGTAAATTGTGATATTTTTCCACCTGTTTTTAAATTACGTTATTCTCGTAATATTATGACTTTAGTCTCGACTTTAATCTCATAAAAGTATGACATTATTTTTGTTAAATTATGATTTTTTTTAAAACTATGACTTTATTTTCGTAATATTATGGCTTTCTTCTTGAAATATTCTGACTTTATTCTCCTGAAATTATAACTCTTTTTGTATGACTTTATTCTCATAAAATTACAGGTTTTATGTTGATAATTTAGGACTTTATTCTCGTAGTGACAAGTGTTTTTATTTTCTTTTGTGGCCCTAATACGCTGTCGTATACTTACGACAGAAGAATCTCCATTTTGCTCATTAAAAAACCTATGTAGCATAAAGTGGTTAATTTAGGAGAAAAAAAACTCACAATATTAAATATTTTCTCTTTCTGATACAAAGTTCAAAATGTTCAAGATTAAAGCTGCACAACGAAACGGAACAAAACAGTAAATTTAGCAGAAAAATATCGGATATTATAGTCGGAAATTAACAGGAAAAAACTGAACTTTTACAAGATTTTGGAATTTTTTTTTTTTTCTTGTGAATTTTCAACTTCAGTCGCATATTTCTCACTAATTCATGACTTAATATTTTAATCTTTGCTCATATATTAGCGAGCAAAGATTCATCTGAAAATAAGTTAATTTTTACAACGTTAATCTCGAACTTTCCGTCTTTTCTCAAACATCTTCTTCTGTTTGAAACTTTTATTGTCTGTCCCTGATTTGCCGTCGTAAATTATTGCATTTTTCACACAAAGATAAAGTTCAAGTTGAGTCAAAGTTCTGGAGCACCACAAAGGAGTTATTTCATCAACAAAAATCACACTTCAGTCGTACAAAAACATACAAAAGTCCACCTTAAAAGTCAGCTTTTCCTACTTCATTATGTGCTTGTTTTCCCAGTAAACGATTGGTCCAACGCTTCAAACCCATTAATACTGAAATCAACAGTTTATCAATAGATGCAGCTTTAGAAACAGACTGTGACGTTACATAGAATGTGTTCAGTGTGAGTTTCTCAGATTCTGTTCAATATTAACTCCACATTTTTCACATGTTCTTCATTTAGATGTCACTTGTTTTTGTGATAACTGTATTATTTGTTCATTTAAAAACAGATTATTTCTTTATTCGTCTGTAAATCAAACATTTCATGCGTCTTTTGCCAGATTTCTAAACACAGTAAAACATTTGTGTCACATTTTTTGACAAATGTCAAGTATTTTCATCACAGTGGAGCCAGAAATATTTCTAAAGCTGTAAATCAGTAAAATGATAAATACTCCGTAAGTAAGGAATATGTGACAAATGTTTTCAACAAAATCACATCAAGTCAGACGTAAAAACAAAAAAAACAAGAGAAAAAAACTTCGGTTTGTGTCTGTCCTCACTTCATTTATCCAGAAAACGTCCATTAAAGTGTCTTTTACTGAACGTTTTATCCAAATCCTTCATAATTCCACAAAGATGACCCTCAAGGTGTAACGTGGGATCAGACTAATTCTTGCAGTCGTCACCGTCTGTCTCCCTTTAATAGACAACTGTATCTGACGTTGTCCTGTCGATAATATTCACCTCATTTTAACATGATTCAGTTTTTAAATGGATGAAACAGACTTAAATAGATGTTTACGTTGTTCTGTTGCTGGTGATATTAGATCAGAGTCCCTTAGATTTCCTGTTTCATGACCGTGTCTGCAGGAAAATCATCACCAGAAACGATGTAAATACAACAGGATCAGCTGATGAGTGACTAATGACAAAACACACACACCTGCAGTTACCGCTCACCACCTCTAGATAAACAAGAAATGGAACAGAAATGCACTTTAACCCTTTAACTACCAGACTAAGAGGAACCTGATAAGGAACCTGATGAGTAACTCAACCATATGGTTGAGCTGGCAGTTAAAGGGTTAAGGACACATGAACACTGACTAACATCTGGATCAAACTAAACAGTTGGATTCAACTGAAATGTGAAATAATCCTTTGGACCAAATGTGTAAAAGTATCACTGGGTAAAAAAAGAAGAAACTCAAACTGAGGATTGAAGAGTTACACGCTGACGGTGATAAAGGCCACATATTAGTCTGATCCAAAATCGTCTTTCAGGTCCAAACTGGTCTCAAACATCTGTGGTGGTTCTACAAATCCACAAAAGAATGAAGGGAAAGAACTTCCTGACACTGGATGACGGAAAGAAAAACCAGCAGAGCAAATGTTTGTGGATCAGACTAATTCCTGCAGTTGTCTACATGTGTCGCCGTTTAATAGACAGTATCCAATGTCGGCCTGTTGATAATCTGATAGTTGTTGGTCTGAGAGTGAAACACCTAGAGATGACCTTCAAGGTATAATGTTGGGATCAGACTAATTCCTGCAGTTGTCATCATCTACATATGTCTCCCTTCAATAGACAGTGTCCGATATTGGCCTGTTGATAAATCTGATAGTTATTGGTCTGAGAGTGAACCATCAAGATATAATGTTGGGATCAGACTAATTCCTGCAGTTGTCATTATCCACATGTCTGAGGTTAGCTTCTGTCTGTCGTTTTTTATTTTTTTCTCTGATCATAACCTTACACTGTTCACCCAAAGACTAGAGGGATAAAACCCAGAACCTTCAGTCTGAACCATCGTCGCCAAAGGGGTCCAATCTGGCCACTATGATCTAAAGTGGATCAGACCAGTAAAATAATAATATAATAACCAATAAATAATAACAAATACAAATGTTTGTGTTTGTTTTAGTGTGAAAAAGTAAGATGAGATGAAAATGTTTGCATTTCTATACAATCCTTTCACAAAGAAATATGAATAAGTTGGAATGTCTTAATATAAATCAGTGTATTTGTACCAACATTCAGTCTCTTATTAAATGGGTGTATTTGTAGATGCACTGTATCTGTACATTAGAATGAACATGTGGAAATGATAAACTGAGGCAGAATATTGGTACAATTGCACTTATTTTTCCAGATAAATTTCAGGTTGTTCATATTTTTTAAAGGACAGTTTGTAGATGTGAACATTTTCATGCTGTATTTTCACTTTTTCACTGTTATTATTTTACTTTAGCTCATATTTGTCCGTATGTGGAACCTGATCTGTTGTGAGTCTTTACAGTAAAAGTCCTTAAAACCTGCTCATATGTCCCAGCTGTCACTGAAGTACTGGTCCTCCTCTTCCTCCTCCTCCTCTTCCTCTTCTTCCTCCTTGACGCCGTTAGTCATGAGGTCGTCTTCTTGCAGCTTTTCTTCGTCCTCTCCGTCCTCCTCTTCCTCTCGGAGCTGCTCCATCATGGTTTGCAGAGTGGCTTTGACTTCCTGAACCTCCTTTTCTAGTGACTGTGCAGCAGGAGTCAAAGAAACAAACGCACCCACACGAGCTTTAACTGGAATATCAGACGACGGCCACGACCTGATGGAGTCATCACAATTTAACCCCTCCTATTCTCTATTCATGAGCTCATCTCATCTGCCGAGCGGGGGGCCGGGCAAACAGACCGCCCCCTAAATTATTCATAAACGATCAATAAACGGGGCTGAGATTGTTTAACCTGCACTGAAACTCCAATTAATGGTGCAAGTGTCCAGTTTAAGCGGCGAATCAAAGGGGCGGCGGCGGTGGCGATGATGGCGGCGGTGGCAGATGGGACTGATGGGCCGGTTTACTGAGTGAACGGACACAGATTGTCCTCATTCATAATTAAGCAGCCGTTAAAGAGCTGCTCATGCAAACGGGAAAATGGACAGAAACAGGATGAAGCTTACAATTTCCATTAAAACACTTCAAACACCCTCAGATTTAGACAGAAAATATCGGTTCTGCAATATATCACAATATTTAATTTTACGAAACTGTATCGATATTAAAAATTACTGTATCGATATTTTAGGTTTTGATTCAAATGCAGATATGGCGGAGTTCATTTTTGTTTTTGCTTTTCTTTTTTATATTATTTAATTATTGTTTAACGCTGTTTTATTAAATAATGGTTATCTGAAGCATCCTAAAAGCACTTTTTACTGTATGAGAGGCAGATATTAGTACCTTTGTTGGGATTGTACAAAAATAATGTTCTGATGTTATATAATAATAATAATAATTAAATTTAATAAATTTAAATTTTAAGTTTTTACAGAGGAAAATTTTGTGATATAACATTAGATCCTGTTGTGATCAAATTTTTAAAATTTTGTTAAAATGTTATGTTAAAAAATTTGTGCGTATTTCTGGTGTAATTCAATTCTTCCAGGATGTTTTTTTTTTTCAAAAAGAAACAAAAAAAAACTAAAAAAATTGCCTTGTTGACAATATCGTGATATATTGTATCATGATCCTAGTATTGTGATTTGTATTGTATCGCCAGATTTTTGCCAATACACACCCCAACTCAGATTCCTGATGAGGAGGTAATTTTACAGCGCGTCCACGAAGTCTCAAAGATTTAACACATTTATGACAAAAGCAGTGGATGAAATCTGTTCATCTGATTATTTCCATGTACTCTGTGGTTATGGAGACTCAGCTCATGAAATCGTGTTCTATGTCACACCAGTTCTTATGGCATTTGGCGTGTTATACGTACACATTTTCGACCTTTCGTGTGTTATTCAACTCCATTTGACCGTGTGTCAATTTACGCCAAAATCTCCAGTTGACATAACCCTAACCCTCAGTGCGGTGTGTTTGACGTGGCGAGAACATACACATGGAAAATTTATGATGCGTACAGAAAACACTAGGGCTGTGTATTGGCAAGAATCTGGCAATACGATACAGATCACAATACAAGGACCACGATACAATATATCACGATATATCATGTTACTGTTGAAAAGGCAATTTTTGTTTGCTTCTTTTTTTAAAATGATTATTTCCTCAAGAATTGAATTACAGCAGAAATCTGCACAAATACTAAACACATTTTTATTTGATCACAACAGGATCTAATGTTATATCACAAAATGTTCCCGTGTTCAAACTGAAAGGATGTTTTACAAACATTACAGTTTAAGATCCTGTTCAAATGTTCATATTCTATTAGTTCAGAACTAACATCAGAACAGTATTTGAGTTCAATCCCAACAAAGGAACTAACATTATTTAATAAAAAGAGTATTAAATAATAATAAATAAAATATAAACAAAAAAGAAAAACAAAAATGAACCTCCACAATATCTGCATTTGAATAAATACTTAAAAATATCAATACTGTACTTTTTAATATTGATACAGTATTGTGAAATGAAATATTGCGAAATACTGCAGAACCGATATTTTCTTACACCCCTAGAAAACACGCCAATTAAAAGTGGCGTGTATATTTACGTGAGTCATATCACATTGGGTTATCTGTGTTTTTAATCACAGTGGGATCAGACTTTACGGACACCCTGTATTTGTCCATATTTTCAGTTAAAACTCGTAAAAAACCAAAAGCTCTGTTCAGTTGTTTTACTTCATTTACATCATGTATTCGGACACTGAATCAACCTTTTATCACTAATAGTGTTCAATGATCCAATTTAATGAACAAAACAAGCATTAAATCATGACATCGGAGGCTCCAGCTCAGCTTTTGGGGCTTTTGCATCATTTTCCATCTCATTTGCTTCTTTTATAGATAATTTAATTAGACACATTAAATCACAGACTCGGGATCTACCTGTGTTTTTGTTCTGGTCGCTCTTTTCATCATTTTCATCTTGTTGCATTTTCCAGACCTGACATCTTTACAGTAGGGCTGTTAGAAAATATCATTTCTGCAATATATCATGATTATTCATTTCACAATACTGTATCAATATTAAAAAATACTGTATCGATATTTTTAGGTATTTATTCAAATGCAGATATGGCTGTGTTGTTTTCTTTATTGTTTATAGATCATTTATTATTATTTAACACTGTTTTATTCAATAATGTTTATTTGAAGCATCCTAAAAGCACTTTTTACTGTCTGAGAGGCAGATGGTAGTTCCTTTGGAAACTAGGAGAATTAGAACAATTTTGTGATATATTAGATGCTGTTCTGATCAAATAAAATGTGTTTAGTATTTGTGCAGATTTCGGGTGTAATTCAATTCTTCCAGGAAATGTTAAAAAAAAAGAAACAAACAAACAAAAAATGGCCTTTTAAACAGTACCATGATATATCGGGATATATCGTATCGTGATCTTAGTATTGTGATTTGTATCGCATCACCAGATTCTTGTCAATACACAGCCCTAATCATAGTATTGTTGTATATTTTATACATAAATTCTTAGTTTTCTGTGTTTTTTCATTCTAATTGTGTCTCATAGTTTTTACAGCTTTGATTTTGTGCATCTTGTCCTGTAGCAGTTACAGATGCAAAGTGTTATAAATTCAACTTACTTTTATTTCATTTTATTTTTGATTTGACTGTGACTTGTCCAAATTCAAACATTTCTTCAGCCCGTTTTGGGGAAGGCAGGTTTAGATTTATTTTCCTTAATGATAAAGCGTGTTGTTCATTTATTGCTCACCATCTCTAAATAAAACGCTGGTTTCTCAGCGGCGGTTCGTTCAGTTCACTCAGGGTTTTCCACCGTCCACCTCTTTGTGCCGAGAGCAGGAAATCAATTAAGAGCCTCGAAATGGCAGGTTTGATCTTCCAGTCGCCATGGTAACAGCATCCACATCCTAAGTTTACACACAAACCGTCCCAGAGTCCCGTATCCGCAGCATCCTCAAATGTCCACGACTTCAAAAAGCCCAGATGAATGACACGTAAGGACAGGATGACTGTGGCAGAGGGAAACGGGCCGCGGCGGCGGCGTCCGTCTGTGACCACCATGACACATTGATATCACACCGACACGTGGAAAAGCCCAGACTGACCCCTGACAACTGGAGTCTGTCATCACAGGTGGAAACAGACTGAATGAAACCTGCAGACGTTAAAGCCTGGTTTGGATGTTTGGATGGCGGCGCGGCGCGGTGGATTCATTCAGGAATTATAGAGAAAAAGGACCTGGATTAATTGCAGCGACTGAACCCGTCACATCTACAGATGGAAAAACTCCCACATGGAAGAGATTTGATGAGGGTTCATGGCCTTGGCTTCAGTGGCTTCAGTGTAATTCCACTGACGTCCACTAGGGGCTCCATGAAGCCCTGGATCACATAGACATACACTTTAATTTATTTAAAATTTATTTAAGCTTCTCTAAAAAGTCAGCAATGTTTGTCCAGGACTCGTTCTGGACCCTTTAATATGTGATCTGAAAATTATTGATTCATTAATCAGATTTTAGATCAGCTTGAGTCTTTGGGCTTTGATTGACAGGTGTGATTGACAGGTGTGATTGACAGCTGCACTGTAACATGTTAAACTTTGACTTTATTACCAAGGTTATAATAGTTTGGGATTTTTTATTATAGTTTAATTTTATTTAGTTTTGATTTTTTTTCTGTATTTCAGTTAGTTTTAATTAGTTTTCAGAGCAGGTTTGCTAGTTTTTATTAGTTTTTGTTTTCTTCTAAATGCTTAGTTTTAGTTTAGTTCTAGTATTAACTTTAGTTTCTTCATATCTTTTCTCTTCTTCTCCATCATATTCAAATGAATCCCAGACAGGACTCTGCTGCTTTCTCCAAACTTTAGTCTTCATGTTTCCAGGTAGAGTGGGGACCAGAAGACGACTGTAAATGACATGTGACGAGAAGTGACGGACCATGAAGTGGTGTACGGTGCCGCCACCCAAAATTGTTCAAGTGAGATAAATGCATTTCATATCAATTCAACACTGACAAAGACAAAAACGAAGGGAATTTTATCCATAATTTTCATACGTTTTAGTTAGTTTTGTAAGCACACAATACAGTTTCAGTTAATTATTGTTTTTTCTTTTAATTATAGTTTTTATTTATTTCAGTTAACGAAAATGTTTTTTCGATTCTAGTTTTCATCATTTCGTTAGTTTTCGTTAACGATAACCTTGTTTATTACTCAGTGTTTGATGAATCCAATCATTCTACTCAATTTGAAGGCTAGCATTTAGCATTAGCTCACCCATAGCTCCTCCTGCTCCTGCAGCTCCGCCCCTTTTGTCCAAATACGGCAAGATGGGGACGACTACTGACTTCATGACGGCTCATAAATTGACTTATATAAAGTTTATAGTTCAAACACACATGTTCACAGGTCACTAAACATGAGGCCTTTTTATGAACACTTCGGAAAGTTGTCTACTCTTCTGTCTCACAGTTTCTGTTCTTTTTGATATAATAAGGCTTAACCTTTTTCACGCATTTTGCTCCAGTTTTCCTTTGTTGTTCCTGTTTTCTTCTGTAGTTCTGTATTTTCAGTTTTTTGTGTATACATAGATTAGAGAAACATGCCTGACATTTAGATTAATTGCAGATTTGTAAATAACTACTAAACGGAGCTTATTCTTCTGGAAATGTTTTTTTCATCAAAAAATGTTTGATTGCTGTAATAAATTAACTGTTTTATCTTTGCATCATAAATCCTGTGGTCAGAAAACAATTGATTAAAATTGTCCATAACATAATTAATTTTTCGATCATATCTTCCAGCTCTAACTTCCACATTTCACTTCATCTAAATTGATTAAAACCAATATTCAGTCCCAGCAATCTACTTTTCCATCTAAATATCAAATACTTGTTGATTCTTCCACTATTAAATGCTGGTTCATTTAGATCAGTTCAACTACTTAAATCTATAAATCTCCATCTGGACCGAACATTAGCCTCTAAACTGTACAAATAGTGATTTATCTGGGTGTAAAGGCCTTAAATCTGCAGCTGCATGAAGCTCTTCATCACTTTGGACGGACTGAGTCTGACCCAGCCAGAGTTGAATGAATCTGTGTCGTTGGTCATTTTCCTGATTCTGCAGTTGAAATATGGCCTCGTCTATCCGTCTTAATAAGCCTCGGAGTCCAGGGGAAAGTGGAGCGAGGAAAACACACTAATCTATTTCCAATCAGCGTTCTAATTAGTGCAGAAAATGATGTATTGTGACCTGTAATCAGCTCCAGCGGTTTCATCGGAGCCATTATCGTGGATATTGTAATTTCCTTGGAGCCTGATTCCAGTGGAAGTGGAGGAGGATGGATGCGGTGAGGCGACGGCGCCGAGTCGTCACGCCGCCGTCATTCTATCTGCTTTAATCTGAGGCCGGTGACGGGTTCACTTGGACTGGGACCGCCTCGCCCCGCCTATCAGGACCGATACCTCTGATCCAAGGTTATTATCATTAAAGGTGCGGGAGACTTTTGTGACCAATTTTTCATCCAATCTGTCAAACCTCAGTATCATGAATCTGTAAGTCTTTCAGTGATTACTCACCTGAATCTCTTGCATTACGGTGAACAGTTTCTTAGTGCCATCCACCATAAACAAAACCATTTGTTTACAAACTGAGCCGGGAGGGAACTCGGGCATCTGAGGAATTTTGTCGTGGCTCACACAGCCACCTGACAACGGCACCTGAAACAGACACGATGCGGAAACGGCAGGAGCTCCCTTCCCTCTGTGCATATTCCTCCAGCCGTTTTCTCGTCATGTTTCATCCATATGATAACATAAAGTTGTGCTGCCGCTGCCAGGCGGCTGCACAACCTCCCTTTCCCACAATGCACGTCGCGACAAAATTCCTCAGATGCCCGAGTTCCCTCCCGGCTCTGTTTGTAAACAAAAGGTTTTGTTTATGGTGAATGGCACTAAGAAACTGTTCACCGTAATGCAAGAGATTCAGGTGAGTAAGGACAGAAAGACTTACAGATTCATGATACTGAGAATATGACTGAGGTTTGACAGATTGGATGAAAAATTGCTCACGAAAGTCTCCTGCACCTTTAACGAAAACTAATGAAATGACGAAAACTAGAATTGAAAAAACATTTCCGTTAACTGAAATAAATAAAAAGTATAATTAAAAGAAAATAAATCATAACTAACTGAAAGTGTATTGTGCTTATAAAACTAACAAAACAGATAAAAAATTATGGATAAAATTCCCTTCGTTTTCGTCTTTGTCAATGTTGGATTGATATGAAATCGATTTATTTCGCTCTAGCAATTTTAGCTAACGGCACCATATGACACTTGGGAGAAAGCAGCAGAGTCCTGTATGGAATTTTGTTGAATACGACGGTGAGGAAGAGAAAAAATATGAAAAAAATTAAAACTAAACTAAAACTAAACATTAAGAAAAAACAAAACTAATAAAAACTAGCAAACCTGCTCTAAAAACTAATTAAAACTAACTGAATTAGAGAAAAAGAAGTCAAAACTAAATAAAACTAAACTATAATGAAAAATCCCAAACTATTCTAACCTTGCTCTGATCCAGATTTATCTCCACGCCCTTCATAACGTCAGATAAGAGCGGCTGGGTTTCCACGGTGACAGGTGGACCCGCCCCCTTGGGCCCAAAACCACTGCGGATTTGTACTTTGTACGAGTCGCAATGTCACGAGGAAATTAAGCCACAACGATACGCCACGGCGCGGAGAGGAAATCGAAGGTTCCCGTTTGGGGGTAAAGGATATGGGCCAGGGTCTGGTCCCGGTTCTGCATCGCCGTCTGTAACTCATCCTCCAAGGTCATGAGGCGGTCGCTGATCAGCTCGCACTGCTCCGTCAGGTTGGCGGCGGTGGCGTCGGCATCACTGCACACGTCCTACAACAACACAGACAAACAATGAGGACGAGGAAACAGTGATGAAGACCTGAACCGGGATGAGCCCCAGACTCTACAGCAGGGGTGTCAAAGTCCTGTTGGTTCAGGATCCATATCCAGACCAAGAAATACTGTCATTATAACTGAGAAATGAAGGACAAATACAGACATTTATCTGAGTTTCAGAGTGAAAAAAGTCAAATTACACAATGAAAATGTGTACCTTTAAAAAAAGGTAAATACAACCGTGAACATCCTGAAATGTCTGAAGAAAAATTAGTGTAATTGTACCAATAATAATAATAATAATAATAATAAAAATTGCATTTATAAAGCACTTTTCATTCTGCAGGATCTCAAAGTGCAACAGAGAGAAGACGGTCCAATAAAAAAAATAAATACTTAATATTCAGCCTCAGTTTATCATTTATACATGTTTATTCTAACGTACAGATACAGTGGATCTATAAACACACACAACATTTAATAACAGACTGAATATTGGTACAATTACACGTCTCTCTCTCTTTTTTTTAACCTCTCTATTTTTCCTTCAGTTTGTTTTTAACTTTCATTATATTTCATCAACTTGAGCCACAAACAAAAATACCAAATACTCAATAATTGCCATATTTTTAACCCTTTAAATGTCATGTTTGTAATGGAAACAGACTATTTTTTTAATGCAAAAATCTTTTCTTTTTTCCCTCCAATATATTACATAAATATTGGATTACTGTGTTTACATTTATTTCGGATGCCTGGTACATGTCAATGTTTAACGCCACTATTTGTTAATATGCATTATTATTTTTTGTCAAATATTAAATATGTCAGTGTGCATTTTGTACGCACTTGTTAGTGTAGGAATTTAACACTGTTTATTATGGGATGGTTTTAGTGGATGGGTCAGAATTTTAAAAAAAATCTGGCAAAAATGAACAAATTTTAAATTCTCACTGAAAACAAATTGTGAAAAATAATGACCTTTTATAACCAGGTGTCAAACATGTGGCCCAGGGGCCAAATCTGGCCCGCCAAAGGGTCCAGTCCGGCCCTTGGGATGAATTTGTGAAATGCAAAAATTACACTAAGATATTACAATCCTTTCATTTCAGGTTCCACATTCAGAACAATTCAATCTCAAATGGGTCAGATCAGTAAAATACTATCATAATAACTATAAGTATTAAGAACTCCAATTTTTTCTCCTTTTAAATGTAAATATTTTCATGTATTTACACTAAAACAAAGTATAGTTTTTCAAAAAAATGTGAATAAGATGAACAAATATGAACCTGAAATGTCTTAAGAGAAATAAGTACAATTTTAACAACAATCTCCCTGTTACTAAATGTTTTGTGTGTTTGTAGATCCACTGTGATCTGTAAGTTCTAATGTACATGTGGAAATGATAAACTGAAGCAGAATATTGTTAAAATTACACTTATTGTTTCAGTTTGTTCATGTTATTCACATCTTTGAAAGGATAGTTTGTAGATGTAAACCTTTTCATAATGTAAATTTACTTTTTTCACTCTGAAACAGAGAAAAGTTTGGAGTGGACATTATTTATATATTATTATGTTATTATTTTACTGGTTCGGCCCACTGCAGATCAAATTTAGCTGAATGTGGAACTGAACTAAAATGAGTTTGATACCCCTGTTTTATAACATGAAGTGCAAAGTGTGTATAATATGGGTTAGAGTAAGCCTGTTGTGGATTTTAAACTCTGATCCAGTTTTATTTCCACATCTGTTGGATTCATCATAAACTCTGATTGGACCCAGGTCACAGAAGCACTACAGATGGTTTTGGACTTTACTTCATCTAGATCAGTGTTTATCAACGGGGGCGTTACCTCCCTCCAGGGGCGTTTGGAATGAGAAAGCTGAGAGGGGGTGCTGGGACTGAAATGGGGGGGCGTTAGTCTGTATAAGTATCAATATTAAGCTGTATGTTATGTCAGTGGTTAATTTCCACGCCCCCTCCCCTTTCCTCTCATAAGCTCCACCCCTTGCCCCATCTCCACTTGTTACGGAGCACTCTATGCCCCGACCCCCATCCCCGGTTGACAACTTGTTATGGAGGGCTGCGACCCCCCCACCGGTTGCAGCAACAAAAAATTCTGAGGGGGTTAGGAGGGTTATGACGAAAAGGGGCGTTTGTTCCAAAAAAGTTGAGAGGTGTTGAGCGCCTCGGCCGGTGAACCCAAGTTTGTGGATGTTGTCATGGTGACGATGGATGGTGGGATGGGGTTGGATATTGCTGTGGTTTCATTGGATGTTGCCACGGTATCATTGAATGTTGTCGTTGGATGTTGCCGTGGTATGATTGAATGTTTTGCAGTTTTGTTGGATGTTGTCGTTGGATGATGTTGCGTTTTGTTGGATGTTGTCGTTGGATGTTGCCGTAGTATCATTGAATGTTGTTGTGGTTTCGTTGGATGTTACTGTGGAATCGTTAAATGTCGTTGATGGATGTTGCCGTGGCATCATTGAATGTTGTCATGGTTTCATGTAATGTTGCCGTGTTGCAGTAGGATGTTGCTGTGTTGCTGTCAGATGTTGCGTCGGACGTTGCCATGTTGTGGTTGGATGTTACTGTGTTGCGGTTGAATGTTGCCGTGTTCCGTTGGATGTTGCCGTGTTGTGGTTGGACGTTGCTGTGTTGCTTTTGAGCTCCTCCGTTGTGTCCTGTGGTCCTATTGACTTTCCTCAGACTGACTGGAGGCTGTGAAGCGTTGAATCAATCATCTCCTCAAACACGGCGCTATCCGCTCAAGACGTTTGCAAACAAACAATGCCACAGGCCCCCCCCCGCCCCACCAACGCCGCCTTGTATCGACGTCGTCGCCACAGGCCCCCCCCCCCCCCTTGTATCGACGTCGTTGCCACAGGCCCCCCCCCACCGCCTTGTATCGACGACGACGCCACCACGTGACCCGGGACAAAGCGGCGCTCTAATTGTGTGTTTGTTCTGTCACTGAAGCCCGGTGTGTTCTGTGACACTCATTTCCTGTGGCTCTGATTCCTGGTTAATTTGCCGGTTGCATCGTGGCAGCGGCAGCGCGGCGCCCGGGCCGGTCTTCGAACACGCTGGTGTACGGTTACATCATCTACGAGCTGAGCTATTCGCGGACACAGACCGGAGACGTGACTTCTGGGTGATTGTTCTGACACCTCGGAGCTGCAGGGAGTTGGTATTTTCTACCTGTGTGTGTGTGTGGTGTTGTGTGTGTGTGTGTGTGTGTGTGTGTGTGTGTGTGTGTGTGTGTGTGTGTGTCTGTTGTGTGTGTGTGTGTGGTTGTGTGTCTGTGTGTGTGTGTGTCTGTGTTGTGTTGTGGTGTTTGTGTGTGTCTGTGTGTGTGTGTTGTGTCTGTGTGTGTGTGTGTGGGTTTGTGTGTCTGTGTGTGTGTGTTTGTGTGTGTGTGTTTGTGTTCTGTGTGCTTGATAAATGTGGTGAATCTAGGACACTGTGTCTGCTGAGGGCCCTGTTCTAATTATGGACGGCTGCTCGCTGGAAGCTCTGCTCCTGCAGCCCAACGCCACCGCATCTGCACCGGACACAAAGGACCGGTACCACCATGACCCGGGTCCACTATGGACCCCAGAACACCCAGTACCATGACAATCTACCTGTATATATCCTATATTGTCTATGTATATATCTTACATTACCTGTATTTATATCCTTGTATGTGGTATATTTTTATCTGTTGTATAGAGTTGCATTTTTCTATTTTTTTCTATTTCTATTTCTTTGTATTTTTTCTATATTTTTGTATTTTTTTTTAGTTTCTCCATATTTTGTATTTTTTGTAGTTTTCCTATATTTTTCTATTTCGTAGTGTTTCTATATTTTTGTATTTTTTTTTTTGCAGTTTTTCTATATTTTTGTATTTTCTTTGTAGTTTTTCTATATTTTTTGTATTTTTTTGTCATTTCTCTCATATTTTTGTATTTTTTTTGTAGTTTTCCTATATTTTTCTATTTTGTAGTTTTCCTATATTTTTGTATTTTTTTGCAGTTTTTCTATATTTTTGTATTTCTTTGTAGTTTTTCTATATTTTTGTATTTTTTGTAGTTTTTCTGTATTTTTGTATTTTTTTTGTAGTTTTTCTACATTTTTCTATTACTTTGTAGTTTTTCTAGTTTTTTATTTTTATGTAGTTTTTCTATATTTGTCTTTTTTTTTTTTTTTTTTTTAGTTTTTCTATATTTTTCTATTTTTTTGTAGTTTTTCTATATTTTTCTTTCTTTGTAGTTTTTCTATATATTTTTCTACATAGTGATGATTCAGATCTATCTAATTATTTATCCACGTGGCGTCGTCGTCCGTTAATGGTTAAATATCTTCAGGTGGAAAATAAAACCAGTATTTGTGGAGTTGAATGTGTTTTCGTTTCCGTTCGAGTGTCGGGTTTTTATCGGTGTAAAACCAGGACCAGATAAAACAGGAGGAAGTCTGAGTCAGCAGATCAGATCCACCAGGATCAACCGGGGCTTTATTTAAACCAGTGAGCCACGGTTATTGATCACAGTCTGATCGATCAGTCCTATTGATCACAGTCCTATTGATCAGAGTCTAGGAGGGTAAACGGTTCAGGTTTAAGTAAAGGTCGAAACATTGATTCAACTGACGACACCGACACTGGAATTATACTGAAACGGACCAGGACCGGACCAGAACCCAGACCAGACCAGGTTTAGTAGCAGAACAGGACCGGACCAGAACCAAGACCACACCAGCTTTAATACAAGACCAGACTTTGATACCAAGTCGTTTTCTAGTTGATCTGAGACAGAACCTGCGTTTGTGTTTTTAATTCATGGTGTTTGGTCCGTTGTGTGTTTGGTGTATTTGAGTCAAATCAGCTGATTGTGAAGCCACACCCACCTCTGGATGAGTGTCCTCCATGCAGAACAAAAACTCCTCCAGTTTCTGCAACAAAAAAACAAACACTGGTTGAACTCACATCGTCATAAAACTGTTGATGAATGAGTGAAAACATGTTTAAATGGATCTGAAACTGGAACTGAAACTGGACCGCAACAACATCCAGTATTCTACAATAATAATGACCTGTTCACTAACGAGGAAACAAACACATGAACACAACAAACACACATCAAATACACACAGGAACACAAATACACAAATTAACACAACAAATACACAAATTAACACAACAAATACATACATGAACACAACAAATACATGTGAACACAACAAACACGCACAGGAACACAAATACACAAATTAACACAACAAATATACACATGAACACAACAAATACACATAACACAACAATACACACTTGAACACAACAAATACACATGAACACAACAAATACACATGAACACAACAAATACACACATGAACACAACAAACACGCACAGGAACACAAATACACAAATTAACACACAAATACACACATGAACACAACAAATACACATGAACACAACAAATACACACTTGAACACAACAAATACACATGAACACAAGAAATACATGACACAACAAACACACACATCAACACAACAAATACACACAGGAACACAAATACACAAATTAACACAATAAATACACATTTGAACACAACAAATACTTTAACGCTACAAATACACACATGAACGTAACAAATACTAACACAATAAATACACAAACACAACAAATGCACAAATTAACACGACAAATACACACATGAATGCAACAATACACACTAACACAATACATACACACTTTAACATGATAAGTACACACAACACGACAAATCTGCACACGAACATGACAAATACTTTAATGCGACAATAAGAACACGACAAATACACACTTTAACACAACAAATACACACTTAAACGTGACAAATACACACTTGAACGACCTCTCAGTGTCTTTAGCCTGTACCAGGTCAGAAACAGGTGCAGATTTGAACCCTCATCTTTTCTTACTTTGACATTATTTGTCTCCATATTTTCCTCTGGTTGAGGCATGGAGACAAAAACACTCTGGAGCTAAAATAAAACTTCCACTGAGATGTGTGTCCTTCAATGTTATAGAAGTAGAAGAAAAAGAGGAGGCGTTCACATGTGAATGAAACTGAATGGAAAAGTGCATTAACGGCTGCGGTGGATGATATTATAGATCTGTACATCTATTCATGTCCTGAAAAAGGTCATGATCCTTATTTCTATGAAGAAGGAGAAAACAAAACACCAGAAAAAAATGAAATGACATGAAAATGCTGATAAACATGCCAAAAATTAAAACAGAACAACAGAAACGCCATAAAAGATGAAAACATGAATGACCAAACGAGACAGAAATGGTGGAAAACCTTTCTAGTTTCTGTGATAAATGTATGAGAAGGTTTAAAGGTCTTTTCATTCATGTTTCATTGAATCTCTGATAAGTAACGTGTTTTTCCTGCAAAAATACAGTGAAATCGAAGCTGAACACTGAGTTTCTACCTGAGGCTCAGATTGGGGGGGGGGGGGGGGGGCTTTTGAGCATTGGAGGAATGTTAGGAGGGCTGAGGTTGGGCAGAGAAAGAAAAGCAGAGAGAAACAAAAGGAAAACAGTATAGATCCATGCAATTCAGAAAATATAATAAAAACAGAAGACGACGAAGCAGAGTGGAGTTATGGGGTGTTTAAGGACCATCGGAAAACTCAGAGTAGTAACAAATTAGACAAAACACAGATCTGCACCAGTTCATCTATGTATGGCCACAAATATTTAGAATTATCATATTACATGTCAGCTCTTTATCCCAAAAGATGATTTTGGTCCTGATGTAAAGTTGAAAAAACCCAAATATTTGGTTAAAAAACAGACACGACAGATGAGTTTGAACTTTCCAAACGCTGTAAACTACACATGCAGGAGGGAAATGAAATCAAACAACTGAATATTCAACTGTTTTCTGGGTGTTTTATGTGATAATTTGACCAAACTCATCCTCCAGACCAAGGTTATTATTGTTAACAAAAACTAACAAAATGACAAAGACTAGAATTGTAAAAATTTTCGTTAACTGAAATAAATAAAAACTATAATTAAAGGAAAAAAAAGATAAATAACTGAAACTGTATTGTGTGTTTACAAAACTAACTAAAACATATAAAAATTATGGAGAAAATTCCCTTCGTTTTCATTTTTGTCAACGTTGGATTGATATGAAATTGATTTATTTCCCTCAAGCAATTTTATCCAGCGGCACCATATGATATTTAACGGTCCGTCACTTGTGGTTTCCAGTCGTCTTCTGGTCCCCACTCTACCTGGAAACATGGAGACTAAAGATGGGAGAAAGCAGCAAGTCTGTCTGGGATTTATTTGAATACGACGACGGAGAAGAAGAGAAAAGATATAAAGAAACTAAACTAAGCATTTAGAAAATAATGAAAACTAATAAAAACTGGCAAACCTGCTCTAAAAATGAATTAAAACACAACTGAATTAGAGAAAAAAAGTCCAAACTAAATAAAACTGAACTATAATGAAAAATCCAAAACTATTAGAACCTTGCTCCAGACAAAGCTGATGCTTCATTGGGATGATTTGCGTTGTGTGTTTTTTTTTTGTGTTTTCCTGGCCCCGCCCCCTCGTCCCGTGGATATTTAACTCCTCCATAAAACGCCTGTGTGGATTCTGCGCGTCTGCTGGCATCGCTCCGTCGTCGGCCCGGGCTCGTCAGACTCCGTGGGTGGAGGAAGAGGAACCGGCCTGAGGCGTGGACCTGAACCCACTGAAGGATGGAACGTGCACACCCCTGCACACGCACACGCCTGCACATGCACGCGCCGTACATGCACACACCACACACACCCGTACGCCCAACACGGGTACTGAGGCAGAAAAACACGCCTCAGTCCGGACCGTGTGGAGGGGAAGTGTTTCCAAACGCCCACGTATCCCTGGAGTGGAAAAACCTCGGAGCTACGGCGCTAATAGAACGGCGCTCATCCACTACGGTTTCTATTCTGACATCAGATGAATGAACCGACTGAAAAAACCGCAGACGAGTAAGACGACGGGACGAACAAAAGACGAGCAGGAGAATCAGGAAACAGAAAATAGACCAAAGAACCAAAGCAGATGGACTTATTCCTGTTATTAAAGTATCTCCTACAGACTGAAGAGGATCCACTGATGCTTTTGTCTCTAGAACAAACGCCTTCAGAGAAACGAAGAAACCAACAATCAGACAAATACACAACTCACATTAAACAAGCACACAAACCACTTAACCTTCAGAACCACCTGCGGCGCATCATCTGCACAGTGTCGCAGTAACGACACAATGTTTTTCACACAGTTTGTTTTTGACTTTTCACATTTTTTCTGTTTCATCAACTTGAGCCATAACGAAAATACCAAACACTCAATAACCATCAGATTTTAACCCTTTAAATGACATGTTTGTAATGGAAACAGTTTTTTCAAATGCAAAAAATTGAAAAAAAAGTCTTTTTTTTCCAATTTACTACATTAAAATTATATTAAGTTATTTTTTTTACTTTTTCCTCCTGTCATATGTCAGTGATTAACACCAACATTGGTTCATATTATTATTATTTTTGGTTCTAGGTCAAATGTTAAATGTGTCAGTGTATATTTTTACTCACTCGGTAGAAGGGTGTTAGTGTAGGAATTTAACACTGTTTATTATGGGATGGTTTTAGTGGATGGATCAGATTTTAAAAAAACAGACAAAAATGAACAATTTTTGAATTTGACTGAAAACAAATTATGAAAAATAATCTGATCTTTAATAACATGAAGTGTAAAGTGTGTTACAGATAGGGATGGGAATAGATCATAATTTAACATTTCTGATTCCATTATCGATTTTGCTTATCGATCCGATTCGTTATTGATTCTCATTGGATGAGGGAATAAAAGAGTACAAACAAGTGTGTTTGCATTAACTGTCTTTTACATTTCCATCTGCACAGAAAATATAACATATACATTATGTACAAATAATAAGAACAGGTGACACCGGGCCCGGTTTGGGGGGGGCACTAAAGACGCTTTACTAATTCCTCTCTTGCCGGTCCGACTCGGCTCGTCTCCCGTTGTTGTGCACCTCATTTCCTTTCCCCTACCTTCAGAAACTTGTATTTGAGGGGGTACGATGTTTGTGTCCCGGAACCAGAACTGGGCCCGGATGACAGCCTGGTGTTCACTCTGCCGCTAGATTCAAAAGCGTCGCTAAGTAGGAATCAAATACATGACATTCCGTAAATGAATCACATGCTGTGGACAAATGTTTGAACAGATTGGAGGGATTCCACCCTTTAGAAGAAATGGAAGCTTTGACAGTGTTCCTGTGGACCTGGTGTGGTCTGTTTGGACCTGGTGTGATCTGTTTGGACCTGGTGTGGTCTGTTTGGACCTGGTGTGATCTGTTGGACCTGGTGTGATCTGTTTGGACCTGGTGTGTCGTTTGGACCTGGTGTGGTCTGTTTGGACCTGGTGTGATCTGTTTGGACCTGTGTGGTCTGTTTGGACCTGGTGTGATCTGTTTGGACCTGGTGTGGTCTGTTGGCCTGGTTGTGATCTGTTTGGACCTGGTGTGATCTGTTTGGACCTGGTGTCTGTTTTGGACCTGGTGTGATCTGTTTGGACCGTTTCTGCCTGCAACGCCATGTTGGCTACGTTCTGACCTAAACAATGCAGCGTACACATGACATCATCGTGCATGTGCAACGAAGGCGAAATAATAAGCAGAATCGTTAAGCAGGCAAGCAAACGGTTCCAAGGAATCGAGTTACTGGGATCCAGTTCTCAAATGAACTGATTCTCAACTCCCATCCCTAGTTACAGATGTGATGAAAGTTATACGCAGCTTTAAGTGATAATTTAACCGAATATTAGCTAAAGACACTGAGGTCAGTTACTGTGTTTGTATTTTGCCTGTTATGTGTTAGCATACTACGGGTATGCTACCCACAGGCCTGTAATAAGCTAACACATACAGTAAACATGGTACATGATAAACAACTACAGTTAGCTTCCTAGCATAAGCTAACACCTATTGCTAAACTGAGAAAAGTTTTACATTAAAATTAAGATGTGGTCATTTGTAACTACAGTTATGTTCAAACAGGTGTATAAGGGTTAAATACTTATATAGTGTAATTTTTGATGTATTTCTAAGTCATTTGTAGAGTCCTGTCCTTTCTGTCTTCAGCAGGTTTGAGTAAATGATGCTAATGTTTTAAATGTGACCAGCAGATGGTCATAACAACAGACCGACTGTAGTGGTTTAATGTTCTGTGTTTTATCCGAACACACACCGTTTAACGTAGGAAAAAGTCTGACATGACTTTAAGACGATGATCATTCAGTTTAGTTTTTTTTTTTTTTTGTTATTTTCATCTTTTTATTCTATTTTTTTGTGGTTTTTACAGTGTTTGTTGGCTGCCTCTCAGTCAGTTCACTTCTGTTTTACAGTTTATTAACCTCTTCCTCTCAGTTTAACCTTTTCTTTCCATGACCTCCAGCGACTGCGGCGTTCCGTGTAAGCCCTCGACCCTCGGCTCTGAATGTCAGTCACATCAGTTGTGTAACACATGAATAACTGCGGTTTGTGGTTAACGTGACATTTCCTGCTACGTTACCTTGGTGAACTCTGAGTTTTGGAGGTTGGCCTCAGGACACCACGCCCCCCCAAGGCCGTCAGCATGGCACAGTCCTCCTCCTCGTCTTTGGTGCACGGCTGAGTGGTGTCCACCGCCGCCGCCGCCATATGGAGGTCGTCCACGTCATCGACAACGCTGCAGCTCGGCGTCCTCAGTTGAAGGCCTCGTAAGAACAGGTGACACGCCTCCAGGTCCGCCTCCCAGATCCGGACCAGACCAGGACACCCATAACTGCAGACAGGAATGGACGTCAAACAGCATGCCACGTGTTGAACAGTAGGCTGTGTATCGGCAAGAATCTGGCGATACGATACATATCACAATACTAGAATCACAATACGATATATCATGATACTGTTAAAAAGGCTATTTTTTGTTTCTTTCTTTTTTTTATGATTATTTCCTTGAAGAATTGAATTCCACCAGAAATCTGCACTAAAACTGAACACATTTTTATTTGATCCCAACAGGATCTAATGTTATATCACAAAATGTTCCTGTGTTCAACTGAAATTCTGTTTTACAGACATTCCAGTTTAAGATCCTGTTCAAATGTTCATATTCTATTAGTTCAGAATTAACATCAGAACAGTATTTTAGTTCAATGCCAACAAAGGAATTAACAGTATTTAATAAAAGAGAGTTAAATAATATTAAGGTATAACAAAAAAACAAAAATGAGCCCTCCACAATATCTGCATTGAATAAATACCTAAATATATCGATACAGTACTTTTTAATATCGATACAGTATTGTGAAATGAAATATTGCGATATATTGCAGAAATTATATTTTCTTACACCCCTATTGAACGGTAATATGCATCTTGGGTAATCTGACATACAGCCTGTTCATGTCATGCAAACATGACAGAAACTATGATACAGAACATGATGTAATACTTATTATATTCATTATTGATTAAGTCACTGATCCACTAATGTCAGATAAAGTTGAAGAATGTTGATCATTGTCTCGAAAACAAAGATAATGACGATGTCCTTGAATGAACGGAAAACCAAAAAGAAAATTTATTTAAATAAAAGACAAAACTGAACAGGAAAAAGAGTATTCATAGAAATACTCAACCTTCAAGATGAAAGTGATAATAAATCTGAATAATCTCTGAGATAAAAGTCATGAATCTGAGAGAAAAAATACTGAAATGTTCTGAGGAAGTTTAAAAATTATGAGAAAAAAATTTGGATATTGTCTGATGATATAGAGAGATTTACTTAATGATGGATCCCAAGGGAAATTCCAAATCCAGTCACCGCTCCACAGAACCAGTCATACCACATCAACAATAAGTAAATAAATGCAGAGTGTAAACAGCTAAGAATAAATTAGATTAAAAAGAAAGTAGAATTAAAAGTCAAAGTGTATTCTACCTATCATATAAAAACATAAAAAAACCCAAGCACAGAAGTGTTCTGGAGCATCTACCTCATATACACCCCCACCCATATCAAATGATAATGTGGTAATTTTACAAGAAAAGACATAAACCTACATTTTTCATTTAATTCTCATTCTGTTGAACCTGAACAAACTGAAGCCAGTGTTTGGCTTTAATCCGCCGTCTGTTGGACCATCAGACCTAAACTCAACTCCACTTGTTTTCTTTTTTATAACCTTTTTTCACTGAAGGAGTTTTCAAAGTATTACAAAACACATACACTTCTAACTTACTTAAGCTATATACTATTTCTCCATCCTCATATACATCCACTCATAAAAATATACAATTACCTATGTTCACAAGGATGAATAAAAATAAAATATCTGTATATACACTCACACATAAAATTTACATCAACACACACCACACACAATATATAATATATATATATATAATATATATATATATATATATATATATATATATATATATATATATATTATATATATGTGTGTGTGTGTGTGTGTATGTATATACACACAATAACAACTCCACTTGTTTTCCACTCAGTCTCCTGTCCGTCCTAATGCCACTGCCTCCAACCTTCCTTGGCAAAAACAATAGAAGAATGGCTAAGCCCCGCCCCCTGCCCTGGGCGCCGCTGCCCTTGTTATTCTTCTCTTCTCCAGTGGAGATGCACTGGTATGAATCAGCCTCCGTAGGGACGGGGCTTTGACAATCGCTAATTCCACTAAATGCCAAAGCCGGTCCTCAGCCATGACTCAGTTCACTTTGCTGTCGTATTTACGGAAAAAAAAACGCAACGGTTCGCAGCAACGTCCACGTCAACCTGCATTTACTGTCACAGCATTCGATTAAAGGTCTGATCTGTTCACACTGTCAGAAAAAGAGGCTACGAATGTTTGAGCCTTTTAGTTTTTAGGGTGAAATTTGACATTGAATAATTTTTTTTATTAGTGATAGTTAACAAGACAATGTGGACAGAAAAACAACAACAACACATAAACACAGGAAAATCAAACAAATAAACAAACAACCAAAAAACAACAGCGACAGAGTATTGACAAACAACAACGACAACATCATATTAGAATGAAAAAGATCATAAATGTAAGAGCACTGAACAATATAGCTTGGTTAGGGGTGATTGGGAAAAAGGGGAAGAGGGGGGTGTGCATGAAAGAGAGAAAGCGAGAGGGGGGAGTGAGGGGGGACATAATAATTGTTGGTAATAATACAAAAATATATAATAATAATACTAGTAGCCTAATTTGCTAGTATTATTGTGGCCGGCAGTAGTGGCGGAGGCAGTCACAATACAACAATAAGTTAAATAATTTAATATTTGTAGTCATGTATTTGTATCAGTTACTATCTGTTTTGAGTTTATATGAATCAGTTTAATGGCTATGGGGGGGGGGGGGGGGGGGGGGGGGGGGGGCCGCCTGGCACACAGAGTCCGAGGAGGGGAGGACACCAATTTTTTTTTTTTCTTTCTTTTTCACATGTTCATGGACATAAAATACAACAAACATTACAGCAAGGCCAGTTGACAGTTACAGTATTCAACAACAGATATCCATAAATAATACAATAAAAGGAAACTGGACATTCTGAAGTTGAACATTTTACATGGAGATTGAAAACTGGATTCTGATTCATGAGGTCACTGCTCGTTTTGCTCATTTTCTTCATGTAAATTTAACAACATTCACAATTCAACAAGAGGAAAATATGAACACTTTTAGAAACTGGTGGGTTTCCAACCTGTGGACACTGTGGATAAGTGGTGTTTCCTTCAGTGTTGGTTGTTGAAGTGTGTTCTTTACATCAGGGGTGTCAAACTCATACAGCCTAATATGATCTAAAGTGGACCGGCACCAGTACAACCATACAAATAATAGGATAGAACGTATAAATAATGTCAACGCCAAGTTTTCTCTGTGTTTTTGAGGGGAAAAAAAAGTCAAATTCCATATGAAAATGTTTACATTTACGAAACGTACTTGAACATAACATGAACAAACTGAAAATTCTTAAGAAAATAAGTGCAATTTTAACTACAAAAGCACTCGGAGAGCACAGACCTCTGCCAAGGCAGATCAGTGCCCCCCCCCCCACCGATCACCACCAAAATTTAATCATTTGGTTCCTTATGCCAGTATCAACATCTGCTTGAAATTTTCATCCAAATCTGTCCATAACTTTTTGAGTTATCTTGCACACGGACAGACAGACAAACAAACCAACTCCAGCAAAAAACAACTTCCTTAGCGGAGGTAATAATATTCGCCTTTATCATTTTATACATGTGCATCACAACGCACAGATCACAGTGGATCTACAAATACACAAAACATTTAATAACAGACAGAATATTGGTAAATTCTAGACTTCTATTAAGAAGTTTCAGGTTGTTCACATTTTTTGTAAAAGGTTAGTCTTTAAATGTAAACATTTGTGTGTAATTTTACTTTTTTTTTTTTTTTACACTAAAACAAAGAGGAAAATTTTCTGTTTTCATTATTTATGGGTTATTATGATAGTATTTACTGGTTCTGACCCACTTTAGATTGAATCGACCTAAAATGATTTGAACATCCTTGATTGTTCATATCTTCAGTGTAATTTTTGCATTTCACAAATTCATCCCAGGGGCCGGATTGGACCCTTTGGTGGGTTGGATTTGGCCCCCGGGCCACATGTTTGACACCTGTGCTTTACATGATGTGGATTTGTCCATCACGCTGGTCCGGTCCGGTCTGGTCTATCTCAGGTCCTGGTGCTGAGGTCCATCTACTGCAGGTCATTCACTGGTTCATTCACCTGGATTTGATGTTTCAGGTGCATCTTCATCTCAAACACATACTAGACATGAACAGGACGTCCCATCCTCTGCTGTCTTTATGTCTCCATGTGGACATTTGAATGGAAACAGTGGACCACAGTAAATATTCAGAACCAACAGCTGCTTGTGTTCAACCCCAGGACGTGACGTCCACTAAACATCAGAACTGAGGCGGACGTGATCCGACTCCTCATCCCTGAACCCGGCCCATGTTCAGAAGAACCGGATGACCCTGAACATCACACCGAGACTGTGACCACACGTTTCAGACTCAAAACCGACGACCAGGACCCGGGAATGTTTGATGTTAATTGTGCGCCGGCGTCTGGGCTAACACCAGCTGCAGCGGGTGGAGGTGCTAATAGCATGGTGAAATGTGAGGTGGCGTCTGTCGGAGGTGTGACTGATGATGGGTGAAGGCGCAGGTTTGACGTCTGGGGAACAAACACCGGCGCTGCTCCTTTCTTAACGTCGAGTGTTTCAATGACGTCCATGCCATCCGTCCCAGTGTGTGGACGTCTCTGTGGACGTGTGCGGGTCCAGGAGGCCGTTAATGAAGCGTCTCCATCGTGGGCCAAGCGTCGGCGCCGTGCGTCTTCTGTTCTGGTGACACACTTCCAGCCTCTAACATCCTGTTCTCATCTTTAGCAGGAAGAGATAATTGGTTTTTTTCAACACCCTCCGTCTCACGGAGACCAGACATCTTACCGGTCCTCATCTGCCTCCTCCTCCTCCCCCTTCCCCCCTCCCCCCTCCTGTCACTGTGCCAACCATCAGCGACGAGGTACCGTACCGTCACGAGCAGACAGCGTGACGCCTCAAGTGTGTAAACCAACACGCCACGAATGTGTGTCAGTGTGTCAACCGGAGGTTCAGGTTCTGGTTCAGACGGGTTTAAGGTTCTGGATCCGATCGGTTCAAGACATTGGTTATTCTGTGTGATGATCATTTTATTTACAGTGACTTACCTTTATTTATATTTAGATGTAAATTGTTTTACGTCCAGGTTTAACCCTTTGATGCCTGAGTGTCTGGACCTTCCACTGAAACTGAAATGGGTCAAAATGACCCGGGTTAACATCAGTGTGTTTTTAGGACACTTGGGTCATTTTGTCCAGTTAAAATAATCATTTGTATTATATTTTGGTCAAAAAACAATTATTTAATCTTTGAAATATTTTTTACTTATATTTAATTTTGATCATTGGGTAGTCATACAAAAACTATTATTACATCAAATCTATAAAAGTGTAAATTTAAAATTTAAATGGTATGATGTCAACAACATGTTTTTTGAGGAATCCCTGGAATATGAAATAATAACTTTTTATCACAAAGATACTATAATAACAGAACCTGACTGGGTCATTTTGACCCACTTATGCAGCTAAGGGTTAAAGAAATGTTCTGATCAGGAGTTAAAACCACGAACAACTGACTTTTACATCTGTTTCATTTTGTTGAAAAAAAACCCCAATAATAATAATAATAATAATAATAATAATAATAATAATAATTTTTATTATTATTATTATAAATCAAACTGAACTCACTTTTTGAGTTAAAGTTGTGAAAGGACTGTCAGTTTTATAATTTTTTCATCCTTTTTTGCATCTCTTATTCAATCAAAATCAGGAAAAGTAGCATTAAGTCATGAAGTCAGAGGCTACAGGTATGTTGTTTTTTATCTCTTTATATTTTTGTCCATTATGTCTTTGTTGTTTGCTTATGTAACAGCTGGAGGTGGACGGACAGATGGACGTACCTGTGTAATCTGTCCTCCAGTAGTTCGATGTACTTGGTCGTGTTTTTCTTTCAGTCTGTTTTCTGTTTGGAAACAAAAACACAAGAAAATGACCTGTTACTTTTATTCACTGATGAGGAATAACCAGTCACAGCCTCCGACTGAAACCAAACCATCTGTTAAAAAGGTGAAATTATGTCCTAATGATGTGTTCAATGACCCAGAGCTGAGGATGCTGGGAATTATCCCAAAAATACCAATGAATGATCCCAAAAATACCTTAACAATGCAAATATATATGGCCCAAATATGGTCTCATGCCCCTGCCAGTCATTTTCAGGACAGTGTCAGTCAGTTCTAGTTGTGGCGTACAGTCCCTTATTGGATGAATTCAGACTACTGTACCTACAGCTGATTAAAAAGAGAACAGACAAATACCCAGTGAACCTAGACATGGAGAGTCCGTTCCTAATATCTTGTCTGGGATTTCACCTGAACCTTCACAGCCCAATTTGGTTAGAAGCTCATTAAGTCAACTGTTTTAAAACATTCTGTAGCCTATTAACAGCCTAAGCAGAAGCATCTGCATTTAAATTAGACTGTGTCATATTAGTCAGTCTGGACTAGACTGTTATCTAAATCCAGACAGCAGGCACATATCGATGCACTGGCATACAGGCGCACCTGCAGACCACACTGATCCACGCAGACTGGGGGAGGGGGGCGTGAATGGAAGAATGAATGAGGTACGCACGTGGACCAGGGGAGGGGGGGTGAACCATAACAATGAGCGATGTAGGCACGGATCCATGGACCGGGGGGGTGGGGTGAAACTTAAGATGCTTACAAGACGGTGGCAGGTTTAAAAAAAGAAAAAAAAGAGATATGAATAACTGAGCATAAAACAAGTGTCACTGATCAAAAAAAAAAAAAAAAAAAAAAAAGGAAAGATGCTTATAAGACAAAAATGTTGGTCCAATCATCTGACCGTTTTCACTAGTGTGTTCACTGACCAAAAATCCATAAGTATGACAAACTGCAGCAGTCAGCTGTGTACGGATTTAGTGTGATGACTGAGACACACACACACACACACACACACACACATGCATACATACACACACACACACACACACACACACACACATGCATACATGCACACATACATATACACACACACACACATACACACATACACATACATACACACATACACGCACACATGCATACACACACACACATACACACACACACACCTACACACACATACATACACACACCCACACAGACCACTTCCCTTTTATAATATATATCATTTCTTTTTTTCTTTTTGTTGTATTGATGTCATTTCTCTCCTCATACTTTTTATTAAACCTGAATGGAGCGACTCTAACAGACAATCGTTTCACCTTTGGATGAATGAACTGTTCTGATTCTGAGAAGTTCCAGATGACATACACAGTCTGTTTAGATTCTTGTTTCGCAGCTGAAGACTAGTCGTTTCTGTCCAAAGAGGCCAAACTCGTTCACTCAGATCGTTCTGGCGGCGGTGGCGGTGAAGGGCCCCGTATGTGGAGCAGTTAGACCAGAGCACTGACTTCCAGGCGTCTAATTGCCGCTGCAGATGCTATCGTACCTGACACCTCGTCCCCCGCCGGCTTCTATTCAGCCGACTGGGTTAAGCAGCGTGCCAGGGAATCGGCGCTGAATAAAACATGGAGGGCATTAAGTCGAGTTTGGATGGAGGCGAGCGTGTCAGAAGCAGAGACCGGTTTAGAAAGAACACGGTGTGAGGGACGCAAACGTCCATGTGAAAGGCAGACGGTCGCCATGGAAATCAGCGGAAACCAACCTCCTGGACCACCACCGATGGAAACACTTTATAGAACCAGAACCGGGCCGCATGAACAAAAAGGCCCAAGAGGTTCATAAACAGGGATGTTAGAAAATATCAGTTCTGCAATATATCGCAATATTTCATTTCACAATACTGTATCGATATTAAAAAGTACTGTATCCATATTTTTAGGTATTTATTCAAATGCAGATATTGTGGAGGTTCATTTTTGTTTTTTTGGTTTTCTTTATTGTTTATATCTTATTTATTATTATTTAACATTGTTTTATTAAATAATGGTTATTTGAAGCATCTTAAAAGCACTTTTTACTGTCTGAGTGGCAGATGTTAGTTCCTTTGGAAACTAGGAGAATTAGAAAAATTTTGTGATATAACATTAGATCCTGTTCTGATCAAATAAAAATGTGTTTAGTATTTGTACGTATTTCTGGTGTAATTCAATTCTTCCAGGAAATAATCTAAAAGAAAAAAAGAAAAAAAAATTGCCTTTGTAACAGTATCATGATATATCATGATATATCATGATATATCGTATCACGATCCTAGTATTGTGATTTGTATCACATCGACAGATTCTTGCCAATACACAGCCCTATTCATAAACGGGTCCGTAGAACTGGTCCTAGAACCAGTCATGACCCAGTAGGAACCAGATCACTGAGGACCAGGATCCAGGACCACACTCAGTCACAAACGAAGGGTCAGTTTATTTCAGATTCATCTGGAAGTGAAACACTGGACTGGGTCAGGTTCTGTTGGACCGGTCCAGTCTGTGTCCCAGTCCTAAACCAGTTTGATTCCATCAGCCTGGACCTTTTATTATTGAGTCTAAAAAGATGGAAAAGTGACAGATCCTAAAATAAAGCCAGTTTGATGGGCAGACCCATGTCCATTCAAGGGTCGGACACTGAAAATGTTCTGTTTTGAATTATAACATATTTATGTCAGAACCCAGAGAGCACAGGATTCAACCTACAAACATAAAATAAAATTAAATAAATAAAAGGTGGTTAAGTTACACCACAGTTGCATGGCCTCCATAGAGAACTTCTAAATAATGGTACCAGTGTGAATTCAAGTGAAGCGTCCTGACATCGTTTGCATCTGCACAGATTCTGTAAAAGGGAATGTGGTACAGCAAAGGAAAGAGAAATGATGCAAAACAATGTCATAGTAACGCAACTAAAAATTATAACATCAGTTCAACTCGACTCGTTAACGACAATGAAGAAACATTTTATCAGTTTGTTTTGTAAACTACATTTAGACTCGTTTTTATTAGTCAACAACACTTATACATTTAATTATAGTTATCATCACATGACCACCATTTTCGTTACGTCTTGTTTTCATCACATGATGAAGGTTTGTTGATAAAGATATTTCATCATAATTTTCGTTGACAACGAAAAAGAGCAACACTAATTCAGAGCTGCATCACCAGAGTCACTCCACTCCACTCAACTGGGATGAATTTGACTCATCGCTCTTCATTTACTCCTTTGTTTTTGTTCTTTTGAATCCAGATTCTTCTGCTGTAGTCTCAGATGAGTATGTGTTTCAGTGGAGGTCCATGGACCTGTAGGACCTGATGGACCTGATGGACCTGATGGACCTTTAGGGTGTATTCACACCTGCCTTGTTTGGTCCGTTTAAAACGGACCAGAGTTCGTTTGCTGCCTTGGTTCGGACCTTTCGTGCTGGTGCGAATAAAAACCACCGAACTCTGTTCTGGACCAAACAAGCAAACCAAGATCCAGCTGAAGAGGTGGTCTCAGCGTGGTTCCATACGAACCCTGGTGCGGTTCGTTTGAGGTGTGAAAGCAGCCCGGACCCGATCCGACACAGTTGTGTTTTTTTTTTTTGTTACCATTGTGTAAATGGTGCATTATTAGTTCATATTGTCACTGTAGAAAGGCAGATGTCAAAGCCAGTATCATTTTGGTTTCTGTTCCCGGTAATCGAGCTTCAGTGTGGGTATGGGTTGGATTCAGTGCTTATGCACAACAGTCACATGTGGACATTTCATTTTCAGAACTCCGGTTAGATTTGTCTGTTGTGCTTGAAAAGAAAAATAATAAACGACTTCATCACCTCCAGCAAACTTTACCTGCGTTAAGGAATTCTGTACCTGGCTAAACTGAACGGTGATATAGGATAGCTACACACAGGTAAGCAGTACGGAGCACTAATGCTTTTGGAGAACAGTCTGTGATATACTAGCAGAATTCACACTTCAGACCTGTTACGTCTTGCGAGAATAAGCTCAACAGTCATAACATGATGTGCACATGAGCGCTGTCCTCCGTAGCCGACTGTCTGCGTCTTTGTCGTTGAGAAATGAATTCTACAGTATTGTAAACCTGACATTGCATCAAACGCTCTTGCTGCTCAAACATTTGTGCAAACATCTGCATCTGTAAAAACCATATCGCTATGACTATAACAAAAACAGCACGCAAAATTTCCATGATTCTCTCCTTTCACTTTGGACTTCGCACTTTAATCGACACTGCTCATTTCTTTCCAATGGCTGAATGACCTCAGCACAGGTTTGGTTTACAGATTTTGGTCCACTAACAAAAATGTACAATGTGAAAGTGAACCGCACCAAAAAAAAAAGAAAAAACACATTTGGTCTGGCCCAAAGCAAGTGGACTATCGGACTTTCCTGGTGTGAATACACCCTTAAACCCATGGGTTGACCTCTACTTGACCTCTCCGTCCATTTATCAGCTCAGTGATGAAAACGCTGAATCTCCAGCTCAAACAGACAAACCGCTGAGCCTCCACTGATGAATTGTGGGTATTAATGAGCGGCTCTGAACGTCAGGCCTGGAGTCGCTGCTGCATTATGAGCGTTTGAGCAGCGCTCTAATTGAAAGTGAATAATGCAGTATATCCTTTATTGCCTTGTAACAATAAAAGCACCGACATCTGCAAGACCTTCGTGTTGTCAAACAAATTGGAGGCGTCGTCGTGCCAACGCAGCAGCGCCGATATGCGTGTTGTAAAAGCCTGGGCGTAATAAGGCACAAGAGGAATGGTGTCTTCGTAAATGAGTTGGAGCCAGTGACTGTGATTAATGTATTTAAGCTGAGCTGGGCTGTTTGAGAGCAGCAGGTTCCACAAACGCTCCGTCAGCACACGGCGCTGAACGGCAGCTAATGGACCGCCACCACGGACCGCCACGCACACGCTCTAAATCACCCATGATGCTCTGAGCCTGTGCACGTTACAGCCGGAACCACCGACAGACTGAGGGGATTCGCACCGACAAACAGCGCCCGGAGCATCTGTACGTTCATGTGGATGGATGGGTTCTATGTTCCACCGATGAGCAGAGAACACATCTGACACAAATGGAACTGAACACCAACAGCAGGTTTTTGTGGGAAGTCAGCGCTTTGGGCTTAGGGCGACAAACTCCCATTTCCTCTGATGACTTAATCTGAAACCGAAAATGCTCAGATTCCAAATGTGTCTCCAACCGCCTCGTCTTCGTCCTCCATTAAACAAACGTCTCATCCTCTGGAGCCTCTGGGAAACAACATCAGCTGGATGATGATACGTTTACACCGAGGCCGAGATGATGAGGACGGAAATATTATCAGCATCACAATGATTATAGTGAAAGAATGGAAGAGATGAAAAGGATGAAAATGAAGAAGGAAAACAAAAGGATGAAAATGAAGAAGAAAAACAAGAAAAGATGAAAATGAAGCAAAACAAGAAAAGATGAAAATGAAGAAAAACGAGAAAGGATGAAAATGAGAATGACCCCCACCTGAACCGGATGCGGAAACGGGGGGGTGAGAAAACCGTAGAAAACGCCTATGTAAAGATCTGCTTTTATGTCAAATATTTAAGGATAGTTTTAATTTATTACAATTTCATTTTATATACCTAATATTTGGAACCAATATTCACTTTTAAAGTCTTTGAAAAGGTCCGTTAAGCATCTGTGTGTTATTTATGCAATAAATTATATACATTTTTCAAATTAGATTGTATATTTTGTGTTTTTTGTCCTTTTGTGTTGACATAGTAGGTTAAAGTGAAAAAATAATAGACAGATGAGACAGATGAAGTTGTGCTGAGAAAAAAAAGATCCCAAACATGGGTAGAGTAAACATTTCTTTGTATAGTATGTAAAGGCAAAAACGACCAAAATAGGCTCAGACCCCTAAGGGGTAACCACTGTTGTGTCTGCGTGGAAACAGACTCTGGTACAGATTCATCACCTAAAGCTGCAACTCATGATTATTTTAAATGCGATCTATTGTTTTGGTGAAAATGTGTTCTTCCACAATGACATTAAGTGTTTTATTTGGTCCAGACTCAGGACTGAATCTCAGCCTTCAGTCTCAGACACTGGTTGAATTTCAGCGGTGACGACACATTCAACAGATTCTAATTAAAGCCGCTGGTTTATCATTTCCAAATGACCTGACTGGTCCTGAATGCATCGCCTGCATACAAACAGTCCCATTAACCAAGAATCACTAGAACATTTGGATAAATCAGGAGGAACATGGCGCCGGTGGCTCCTCGTTTTAGACGTCCTCACCCCTGGGGGTCATTTACTCGTCTTATTCAGCTCTTCAATTATTTATCGGTAAATTTCGCATCACTCCACACCTCCCTCAGGGACAGAATTAGACTCTCAGCAGGGAACCAGGCCTTGAACATAATGGATCTGGTATTCATCAGCTCTCATGCCAGCGGCAATTAGAGGATGGAATGGCTCCCAGGCCTGAAGAACTGCCCCGCCCCCCCAACACTAACCCCTAACCCCCCACCACCACCACCAGCCCCCAACCCCCCCAACGCCACCAAACAGACGTTCAATGAGCTGAAGAGAAGCAGTTGAAGCAGACACATTAACATCCACAGAAATCTGACCTCAAGTGTTCACATTAAAAACCAGCTGCACATGTTCAGGTCCCACAGAGGAAATCTACCACCAGGACTCATCTGGTCCCACGTGGGTCCATATGGTCCATGTGGGACCATGTAGGACATACGTTTAGATATAATGGATGGATGACGAATGACAAAAACACAAGTACATTTTGTCTCTTCACATCTACTTCACACAACAAAATAAAAATAAAAATCATCAGTTTTAACAAAATATAATGCTCAAAGTGAAGAACGGTGAACAAAAAAATACAAAATTAACAAAATTAACAGAAATTTACAAAATAATCAATAAAAAAAAATTAAGCGAAGAACAATGACCAAAAACTTAAAAACAAAAAAATCTATAAAATAAACAGAAATTTACTAAGTAAATGAAATGGGCAAAAATCTGAGCAAAGATGAATAAAATATTTAAGAAGGTGAAGAAAAATTCCCCCCAAAATTAACACGGAACAGATGTCAACAATAGAATCAACGAAATGATCAAAATAATTGGTGAAATAGAAAAAAAAAATCATCAAAATTAAGACAAATTAGTAAAAATGAACAAAATAAATGAAAAAATAACAGAAATTAACATTATCATCAAAATTAAGTAATAATGAACAAAATATTGATTGTATTGTTTACTTTTGTTCATTTTCAAGATTATTCTCCATTATTTATTTACGGTTTAAAGGCTCATTATTGGCCTCGAGTCAAAACTGAAGAAACCAGATGATTATTATTGGTTTTACATTATTAATAAAAAGATGCAACAAGACAGAAATGACTAAAACCATTTAAGTCCTAATTAAACGCATTAACACTCGCTGTCTCTGATTTTGTCTTTTAATTCTTCCATTAACTCTAAATAAATCTGGATTCTTATTGAATAAAACAATGTAAAAGAAGGTTATTTATGGTTTTTAACTCTACATGGCAAACACTAAACTCTAAAGGTAGAACTTTTAACTCTTATAAATCAGATATTTGTTCATCGGAGTTGGATATTTTTCGGTGACAACCTGATTAAACGAACTTGGATGCCCGCAGACTCGTCCTCGGTGCTGATGAAGATGACGTTACACCAGGTCTGAACAGGTCTTTGTGGTCGTGTTGCCTTCACTTCCTGCCTTAACAATAGATCTTTTCAGCAGCTGTTTTCCATTTGTACGTTGATGGACATAAAGTGTCATAAACGTGTAACAGAATTCCTCGGAAGCCGCCGTGGCTTTGAATCCGTCATTTATTTCTAATTCCCTGCAGCTACACAGATGCTAATGTGGTGTTTGTGGACTATCAGTTTCAGAGAGCGCCAGCCAGCCCCTTATTACCCAATAGGATGACAGTTTAATGAGCCCCTTGTACGGTGGTGGCGGCGAAGGGGAAATGTGCCGCTGCCATATTGTGTCGCCCACTTGAGCATTTGAGCATCCAGCGCTAAAGCAGTCATTAAAGCGGCGTTTGTTCCCACACGGTGACGTTTCTCCACCTGACTCCACTGAAGCGGCTTCAGCATCTGCATGTCAGCGCTTCCATTGTTCTGGTCCAGACACGTGCTTGAATGGAGTCATTTTCCACCTCATTATTAAAGCTGAAGGAGCTGAATAAACACCACCCTAAGTGAATAAAGCTGTCCTTCAGCAGCCTCCCCGTATCGGCCCAATTCTACAGAGGAACAAAAAATGTACACGAACTGGAAATATTCATCTACTAAAACCGAGCTCGTGGAATGGGGCGCCACTTCTTATGGCATTTGTCGGGCTGTACCTACACATTTTTGACCTGTCACATGTTATTCAATGCTATTTGATCGCATGTCAATTTCCACCAAGATCTCCGGTTCATGTAACCTTCACCCTCAGTGAACAGTATTTGACGCATCAATTCAGGTTGGACAAGAGGTTAATAATAGCGTGAACATATGAAGCTTATAATGCGCACAAATAACATGCCAATTCAAAGTGGTGTGTATTTTGTTTGTTTATTTGGAATTAGCACTGAAACCAAACAGCAAAAGGATTATATAAAAGAAAGTCCAACATTCGAAAAGGAGTGGGGTGAAGTTTAATTTATAATCCCCCACCCACCCCCACCCCATCCTTCAACATACACTAAATTCCCACACAAAACACAAAATTTCTGTACATATCAAGGATAGACTGGATTAGTGTTTGGTTGGAAAATAAATAAATAAATAAAAACAGACTGAGGAGTGAATGACGTTTGAATGGATTTCAGACGATGTATCTAATTCATAAAATGTCTAAAAAGTTCATTCAGGAACATTAACGTCTTCCAAACCAACCAACAACATAATTCACAAATGCATATGTAAACAGAGACAAAAGAGTAATCTATCTATCAATTCACCAATAAGAAAATGTATCCTATAGTCTTACATTTGTGTCTGAATTGTTCTCCAGTCAGTTTATTACAGTATTTCAGTGCACTGTTATGATTGCTCTGCGATAATGTGTATATTTAGTGCATGGGCAGTGATTCTTTCTGCTCTAATGTGTTGGATTTAGTGTCTTAACCTTCAGAGTTCCATTAATATGTTGTTTTTCTCTTGAAGACTAATACGAAAAGTTCATTATTTTCCTGTTTGCTGATGTGTGGTTCTGTTCTGTACAATAGTCTTTCATCTGCTTATAAAGATATTTAGAAGTTTAGTCGTCTACACAATGTATCTCACACACATTAAATCTACACAAACCACAGGAAATACAGGGAAACTGGGACCAGTCTGGATGGAACTGGACCGGGTTTAATACAACTAGAACTGATCTGGACGGAACTGGACTCAATCAAATGAAACTGGAACCACTGTGGGTGGAACTGGACCCGATTTAGTCAAACTGGAACCGGTCTGGAAGGAACAGGACTGGACTGAATAAAACTGGAACTGGTCTGGACAGAACTGGACCGGATTTAGTCAAACTGAAACTAGTGTGGATGGAACTGGACTGGACTTAATAAAACTGGAACCATTAAACCAGACCGGAACCGTTAAACCAGACTGGAACTGTTAAACCCAACTTAAACCATTAAACAGACCAGAATTATTAAGTGTGACTGGAACTGTTAAATCAGACAAGAACTGTTAAACTGGACCAGAATCACTTAACTGGACCGGAACCAGTAAACCTGTAGAGTACTTTTACTCCTCAGTCTTTGAAAACATTGATGTAAAACATGCCAAATCAGCACCTCCTGTTGGTGACGTGTGTTTAATTTTACCGCAAACTGACTTTCTTGACCTGTTTAATTATCTTTTAACTTGACAAACCTTGTATATGTAAATGAAAACACAAACCGAACAGGATCAGAATATTATTGACTTGATTGGCTAGGTCAGGTCCAGTGGGCGGGACTTCAGTTCTATGACTTTTAACAGTTTTAAATGCACGGATGCAAACATCAGAGTCGACATGACGTTAAAGTAAATGGATTTATGACTTCCATAAATTCCATCTGATTATGTTCAGTGTGACTTCCGTCTATACAGATGCTGGTTCTGTGGTTTAGTTTCGTCTGTTCTTTACTTTTATGAATCGGCTTAAATCTGCTTCTATTTGACATTTTCCACCATAAACAGAATCCAGAGTCGGACGTGGAAGTCCTGTTTCCTCTCAGACTCTTGGATTACAGTACAATGAAGAGGAATTTATGAACAATGACAACCTAACACAACTGCCCATTGAAGCTTTAAGTTGAATATGTGGACTGTGAGAGCGCCACCTGGGACCGAAAAGACAACAACAGACATTTTTTTGACAAATATTAAATTGATTCATCTAGGAAATAATGAACAGATTAGATTGTTTTTAGACCATGCTTGCATTGTCTAAGAAAATACTGCACAGTGAATCCTCCAGATGAGTCCACCCCCCACCACCCCTCTCAGAGCCTGGTCCAGGTCTGGTGGTGCGGTGGGGAAATGCTGCCCTCCAGTGGCGGCTGCAGGTTCTGCATTAAAGCTCAGACAAAAGCTCAGCACTAACAACACAGCCTCAGGCCTTCATCATCTTCATAACAGGGATGATACGGCTGAATGTGGGCCTCGGGGCTCTGGTGCTGGACCTGGACTGACTGGGTCCAGCCTCATCACCCCCCCCCAGACCCCCCAGTTCCTCCACTGCAATCCCCCCCCTCGCTGCCTCAGAGAGTGAAGTGACCTTTTTTAGACTGATGGACTGGAGAGAGTAGCACTGCAGGTGGTGCCGTCAGAATCCATTTAGCTCTCCATAGCCCCCCCCCCCCCCGAAAAAACCCTCCACTCCCCTTGAAAAAAGGCAGGAGCGTTTCTTTTCTTAAGCAGCGTTCACTCAGGTCTGAACCGGCGCTGATACATCATGTCTGCACTGAGTGGCTGGGAGGTAATTGGCTACTTCACACAATCTAAAGCTCATTTCCACCCGCCCCCCCCCCCCCCTCCTCCTCTCTGAACCCCCCCCCCCTTCCACTCCTGCCAATCCTGCTGCCAACTCATTTGATGCCGAGTCCCCACTGACAGCAGATCACTTCCCTTTCATTTGGGAGGAAAGTTATCGCCGGTTGATGTCCTCACCGCGTGGAACGACATGAAGAGCGACCGGGTTTTCAAAGTGTTCCCATAATTCACAGCTGGAGTGATATTTTAGAGGAGCGTTCAAGGAGAATGACGAGCTCCTTTTAGGAAAATATACAACAAACATGTTTGAGACTCACCAGGCAGATGAAAAACACAGCAGTTTTAAATAATGGGATCAGTGTTTCTATGAGGGTCTCAACCTGAGGGACGGGGCCCAGAACGGGTCGTAGGGTTTGTTCTGAGGGAAGTCACATGGAACGAACATGAGACGCCACAGCCACATGAATATGACAAGACAAAAGGGATTTAAAAACACAACGGAAAAGATAAGCCACTTTTACACAGTAGATCCAGGTCAAAGGTCAGATGGTGACCCCACCTTTTTAAAGATGAAGAGTCTAAAGAAAAGAAGAAACACGACGACACTAACAGGAGATTCACAGGTTTATGGAGATGAACAAATATGGAAAAGACCAGGAGGTGTTTGAAGAAATGAAAGAGGGGAAAACAGTGAAAGGAAAAAAACAGTGTTTAACCAGAACATTCATCTGTCCAACCACGTCCAACAGATGGACTGTAGATGGAGTTAAAGAGAAAAACTATTGAGAAGGAAAAGGAAAAGTTTGTACAGATTTAAACCATTTAATTCTAGACATTTCTAGAATCTTCCCATTCAGGCACTTGAAGATTTCTCTGATTTTGGTGGAAATGGAAAAGTATCATCTATGCACCTGTTTCTGATCCAGAACTGAAGCATCACGTGCTGTTGAATTATGGGAAATACTAGTTATGAACGCCCCCTCACATCATATTTTCCACTGGAGAAATGGGGGAAAAAATTAGGTCAAATAACCTCTGACCTTCTCAACATGGTGGAAAGCAATGAGGGATTCATGGCCAACGATAAACGATGGTTTTATTAACGTTCGACTGCTGTTACCTGATGATTTTACACATTTGTACTATAAACAATGTGCAAAAAAAAGTTGTGTCAGATGAATAAACATGTGCAAACCTGTTTTAAACAAGTTTCATTTCTCTACAGCAATAAAAGCACTTCAACACAACACACTGGTAATTTTGAATTCACAAGTGGAAAAGCTCATCTTCCCCACAGCACCTGAAGGCAGCATAGATCCTCCATATTTGACGTCCCTTCCTGATCTCAGTTTTTGACCACATTAACTCCACATTCGTTTATTCAACTCACTGATTCCTGTTTCATGTCACACCTGATCCACGACCACACCCTGGAAAAGCTTTGACTTCCTCTTGTCTTTCAGACTAACTCTAGTGTGTGCGGTGTAAACGGCGGCGGCGGCCTCACCGTGCTGCCGGGTCCTGTGGTCCAGCTCGTGCCTCAGCTGCCGCCGCTGTTCCTTCATGGACACCAGGTCGCCGCTGCTGCCGGCGCTCAGACTGTGGAGCCTCTTGGCCAACGCCTCCAGACGGTCCCGCTCCACATACACCGCCTTCAGCTCCGCCTTCAGCGCCTTGGCACTGCTGAAGTCGTTACCTGGAAACCACAGGACGCCGTTACACTCACATGGACCAGCAGATCAGTCATTAACCCTCTGGTGTCCAGGTGAGTATGTTATACACACTCTAACCCTCTGGTGTCCAGGTGAGTATGTTATACACACTTATACCCTCTGGTGTCCAGGTGAGTATGTTATACACACTTATACCCTCTGGTGTCCAGGTGAGTATGTTATACACACTCTAACCCTCTGGTGTCCAGGTGAGTATGTTATACACACTTATACCCTCTGGTGTCCAGGTGAGTATGTTATACACACTCTAACCCTCTGGTGTCCAGGTGAGTATGTTATACACACTTATACCCTCTGGTGTCCAGGTGAGTATGTTATACACACTTATACCCTCTGGTGTCCAGGTGAGTATGTTATACACACTTATACCTTCTGGTGTCCAGGTGAGTATGTTATACACACTTTAACGCTCCGGTGTCCAGGTGAGTATGTTATACACACTTTAACCCTCTGGTGTCCAGGTGAGTATGTTATACACACTTATACCCTCTGGTGTCCAGGTGAGTATGTTATACACACTTTAACCCTCTGGTGTCCAGGTGAGTATGTTATACACACTTTAACCCCCTGGTGTCCAGGTGAGTATGTTATACACACTTTAACCCCCTGGTGTCCAGGTGAGTATGTTATACACACTTATACCCTCTGGTGTCCAGGTGAGTATGTTATACACACTTATACCCTCTGGTGTCCAGGTGAGTATGTTATACACACTTTAACGCTCCGGTGTCCAGGTGAGTATGTTATACACACTTTAATGCTCCGGTGTCCAGGTGAGTATGTTATACACACTTTAACACTGGTGTCCAGGTGAGTATGTTATACACACTTTAACACTGGTGTCCAGGTGAGTATGTTATACACACTTTAACACTGGTGTCCAGGTGAGTATGTTATACACACTTTACACTTCCTGTTATTGAAGTTCAGATTATTTTTCATAATTTGTTTTTGGGCAAAATTCAACAGTTTTTAGTTTTTGTCAAGACTTTTTTTTTTTAAATTCTGATCCATCCACTAAAACCATCCCATAATAAACAGTGTTAAACTCCTACACTAACACCCTTCTACCAAGTGAGTACAAAATATACACTGACACATTTAAGATGTAACATTTGACCTAGAACCAAAAATAATGATGTATATGAACCAATGTTGGTGTTAATCACTGACAGATGACAGGATGGAAAAAAAAAAAAAAAAAAAATACTATTTTTATGTAGAATATTGAAGAACAAAAAAAGTTTTTTGCATGAAAAAATATGGTTTGTTTCCATTCCAAACATGTATCATGGAGAACGCAGTGAAGGAGGAATGTCACTGTTTTTCGTTGGTTCATTATGGTTGAATAGTTGTTATTGTGTTTTATTGTTTATTGTGTTTCATGTATGTGTTTTTTGTTGTTTGGACTTTGTATGGCTGACACCAAAAAGAGATTCCTAATCTCAATGGGACTTCCTAGTTAAATCAAGGTAAAATAAATTTTAAAAATGTCATTTAAAAGGTTAAAAATATGACAGTTATTGATTATTTGGCATTTTTGTTTATGGCTCAAGTTGATGAAAAAAAAAAAAACTGTATGAAAAACACTGTGACATTACAACGGCTTTAGGTGGTTAAAGGGTCTCTGATAGCGGAGGGTTAATGGGGTAATTAAGTGCAGCTAATGGGGTGTGTGTGTGTTTGGGGTGGGGGGTGTGTGTGTGTGTCTGAACCTGAAATGGCCGCCAGCTTGGCCTCATGCAGCGCCAGCAGCTGAGTTTCGGTTTCACTGACTTTCCTTCGGAGGCTGCTGCCGAGCCTCTGACTCATGACCACCTGGGGAGACAGAGGATGGGGGGGGGGGGCAGTTAGAGCGGGGGGGGGGGGGGGGTGAGTAACTGAACCTCTGCCGACACATGGTTCCCACAGGACGCACTGCTCATTTCCAATTCCACCTTCATTTTCCTCTGACACTCATCGTACCAGAGTGAACAGGTTTATGGCGCTGTGATGGTGTCGGCAGCGGCGGAGCGTTGTGCGTTACCTGGTCCATAACCTTTAGAAAAAAACGCAGCACGCCGCCTTTTATGTGGACGGACGGCCAAATGGGAAATCTCCATAAAAGACGCCGTTAGAATGTCAGAGAGGAAGAAAAGGCTGAATGTCAGGGGCATGATGGGATTGAGGATCTGATGGTCCAGATAGAACCCGCCGAGCCGCCATCTGCCCCTACGCACAATACCCACAATGCACCGCTCTGAGGATGACTGCAGTCGGACAACATCTTGTTCTGGTTTTTCTCACAGTATTTACTTCATACAGACGCGTGAAATAAAAGTTCAAGAAATTCAACTAGAACCGAGACACACCTGGTTCTGTTCAGTTTAATTTAACTGAATATTAATGATATGATTAAATATAAACTGAAAAAATGAACTAAACTAGAGCCGTCAGAGGCATCATCTCCACCGCAACGATGTTAGCGATGTTACGTTATTATGTTTGTTGAAGTCTGTCATTTCCCAGTTTGGGATAAATAAAGTAAATCTATCTATCGACAACGATGTTAGCGGGGAAAAAAAATCACCCGGTTTGTAATTCGGAAACAAAATGATTGAGATGCTGATCACTGCCCCCCCACAGTACAGACAAAAACAAAATTGAAATCCATCATAAAATCAACAAGAATTATCCAAAAAAAAACCAAAATGAACAAAATTATCAAGAAAAATGAAAAGATAATGAATAAAACAAACAAAAAAAATTAGTAATTAACAAAAATTAAAAATATTTAACAAAATCAACAAAAATTATCCAAAAAATTAAACAAAATCAACAAATATGAAAAAATATTTAACATCAACAAAAATTATCCAAAAAATTCTACATAATCAACAAAAATGGAAAAAATATTTAACAAAATCAACAAAAATTATCCAAAGAAAAACCTAAAAAATGAACAAAATTATCAACAAATATGAAAAGATACTGAATAAAACAAAAAAATTTAACAATCAACAAAAATGAAAACTATTTAACAAAATCAACAAAATTATCCAAAGAATTCTATAAAATCAACAAAAAAGATTTTTTTTTTAACAAAATCAACAAAAATTATCCAAAAAATTCAACAAAATCAACAAAAATGAAAAAAAAATTAACAAAATAAAAATTAAAAAAAATCCAAAAAATGTACAATTCGGACCAAACCCTTGAGTGAGTCTTACTTTGGCCGTGGCCTCCTTTATGGACAGATTCAAAGCCTGTTCTTGTTCCTGGAGTCTGGAAGAAAAAAAAAACACAGCATCAGACACTGGACGAAAAAAACACTGGACAACAGCCCCAGAGGATCATGGGAAAGATAAGAACAGGTGAAAACGTCCTGTCGAATAAATACCAACCACATCCTTTAACCTGTGGAAGACGATCAATAAGACAAAAGCAAAGAAAATAAATAAACACAACAAACAAACAGAATGAGTTCAGTCAGTTCAATGGATCAGGTTAGGCTCAGATTTGTGCCTTTTGTTCATATTTTGGATTATTTTCTTTACGTTTTATACATTTTTGTTCACTTTTTCTGCCAAATGCATAAACATAAACATAAACTTTTTGGAATATTTTGTTAATTTTTGATAAGTTGTGTTAATTTTGTTTTTGATTATTTGATTATTTTTGTTCATTTTCTATCATTTCTTTTGCTTCATTTGTTCACGTTTTGTTCATTTAATTGATTTTTCCATTCTTTTGCATTTTTTTCTTATTTTGTTCATTTTTATATTTTTATTCACATGAATTTTTTTATTGTTTTGTCGCTTCATTTGTTAAATTCTTTAATGTGCTCATTTTTTCTTCATATTTGTTCCTTTTGTTGATATTTGTGACTATTTTGTTCACGTTTTATCCAGTTTTATTCACTTTATTGAGTATTATGTTAATTTTGTGCTCATTTTTGTTTATTTTGTTGAATATTATTACTTTTTGTTCATTTTCTATTATTTTGTTGCTTCCTATGTTCAGTTTTATTGATTGATTTGTTTTGGATTTTTTTTTCATTTCTTTAGTATTTTATTTATTATTTTGTTAATTTTTATATTTTTTATTCACTTAATTGATTTTTTTATTGTTTTGTTGCTTCTTTTGTTACATTTTTTGGTAATTGATTAATTTGCTAATATTTTTGCTCATATTTGTTCCTTTTGTTGATATTTTTAATTATTTTGTTCACGTTTTATCCATATTTGTTCACTTTTTTGACTATTATGTTGATTTTGTGGTCATTTTTGTTTATTTTGTTGAATATTTTATTACTTTTTGTTCATTTTCTATTATTTTGCTCTTCCTTTGTTAAATTTTATGGATTTTGTTTAATTCTTTTTTGTATTTTATTATTTTGTTGCTGATTTTGTTCATTTTTTTTAGATGAATTTACTCTATTTGTTCCTTCAGGGGCTTTTTTATTATTTTGTTTCTGTTTCATATATTCTAGATTTTTGTTTATTTTTCAGCATTTTGAGTTGTCATTATTCGTCCGATCATCCTCTGTACTAAAACATTTCTATATCAGAACAAAAACTGGTGTAAAAATGGGGCAGGATTCAACATCTGCATATTCTTATTTATTTTAAACATCAATAACTTTCATCGCAGACGGGTTTTTATTCTTTCCGTCCAGACTTTGGGTGTAAATATTGTAGATTTATTCATAACCATGTGATCGGATGTTGGATCAGATAATTCCACGTGTCGACTGTAAACAAACAAACAGGATAAACATGAAGGTCACGTTATCGTGTTTTTCAGAGACAGAAGTGAATGAATGAGACGATGAAACCGTATCTCACCATCACTTTGGCCTTTTCCTCATATTCAAGCCGATGCTACAGGATGAGTCACAGAAAACACTGTCTGTAAACATCAGCCCCCCCGCCCCAAACCCCCCTTTAATCTAATACCAATGAGCAGAAGAGAGAACGCCAACGCCGTCGTCATGGCGACCCCACGCCGACCTCACTTCGCTTCTCAATCAGAGCGGACGAATACGCCGTCTCCGCCGCCGTGAGTCTGTCAGATATCAAATTACACCTGAGATGGAGGGTCACGCCCCCGACCAGGTGACGAGCACAATTTACATGATTTACTAACGAGAGGCGAGACGGAGGGTTTCCACGGCAACGCCTCTACACCCATTAACTTCAGACGAGGAGGCGCAAAGTCGACAGCTGCTTCTGAGGAAGTAAATGAGAATTCAACGAGAGGAGGAAACAAAGAGGAAAGATGGAGGAAATAAAGAGGAAACTATAAGGAAATGAAGAGGAAACAAAGAGGAAACTATGAGGAAATGAAGAGGAAAGGAAGAGGAAACTATAAGAAAAAAAAGAGGAAAGGAAGAGGAAACTATAAGGAAATGAAGAGGAAAGGAAGAGGAGACAAAGAGGAAACTATAAGGAAATGAAGAGGAAAGGATGAGGAAACTATAAGGAAATGAAGAGGAAACGAAGAGGAAACTATAGGGAAATGAAGAGGAAAGGAAGAGGAGACAAAGAGGAAACTATAAGGAAATGAAGAGGAAAGGAAGAGGAGACAAAGAGGAAACTATAAGGAAATGAAGAGGAAACGAAGAGGAAACTATAAGGAAATGAAGAGGAAACAAAGAGGAAACTATGAGGAAATGAAGAGGAAAGGAAGAGGAAACTATAAGGAAATGAAGAGGAAACAAAGAGGAAACTATGAGGAAATGAAGAGGAAAGGAAGAGGAAACTATAAGAAAAAAAAGAGGAAACAAAGAGGAAACTATGAGGAAATGAAGAGGAAAGGAAGAGGAATTATAAGGAAATGAAGAGGAAAGGAAGAGGAGACAAAGAGGAAACTATAAGGAAATGAAAAGGAAACGAAGAGGAAACTATAAGGAAATGAAGAGGAAAGGAAGAGGAGACAAGAGGGAAACTATAAGGAAATGAAGAGGAAAGGAAGAGGAAACTATAAGGAATGAAGAGGAACGGAAGAGGAAATTATAAGGAAATGAAGAGAAAGGAAGAGGAGACAAAGAGGAAACTATAAGGAAATGAAGAGGAAAGGAAGAGGAGACAAAGAGGAAACTATAAGGAAATGAAGAGGAAACGAAGAGGAAACTATAAGGAAATGAAGAGGAAAGGAAGAGGAGACAAAGAGGAAACTATAAGGAAATGAAGAGGAAAGGAAGAGGAAACTATAAGGAAATGAAGAGGAAACAAAGAGGAAACTATGAGGAAATGAAGAGGAAAGGAAGAGGAAACTATAAGAAAAAAAAGAGGAAAGGAAGAGGAAACTATAAGGAAATGAAGAGGAAAGGAAGAGGAAATTATAAGGAAATGAAGAGGAAAGGAAGAGGAGACAAAGAGGAAACTATAAGGAAATGAAGAGGAAACGAAGAGGAAACTATAAGGAAATGAAGAGGAAAGGAAGAGGAGACAAAGAGGAAACTATAAGGAAATGAAGAGGAAAGGAAGAGGAAACTATAAGGAAATGAAGAGGAAACAAAGAGGAAACTATGAGGAAATGAAGAGGAAAGGAAGAGGAAACTATAAGAAAAAAAAGAGGAAAGGAAGAGGAAACTATAAGGAAATGAAGAGGAAACAAAGAGGAAACTATGAGGAAATGAAGAGGAAAGGAAGAGGAAACTATAAAGAAAAAAAAAGAGGAAAGGAAGAGGAAACTTTAAGGAAATGAAGAGGAAAGGAAGAGGAAATTATAAGGAAATGAAGAGGAAAGGAAGAGGAAATTATAAGGAAATGAAGAGGAAAGGAAGAGGAGACAAAGAGGAAACTATAAGGAAATGAAGAGGAAAGGATGAGGGAACTATAAGGAAATGAAGAGGAAACGAAGAGGAAACGAAGAGGAAATGAAGAGGAAAGGAAGAGGAGACAAAGAGGAAACTATAAGGAAATGAAGAGGAAAGGAAGAGGAAATGAAGAGGAAAGGAAGAGGAAAGGAAGAGGAAACTATAAGAAAAAAAAGAGGAAAGGAAGAGGAAACTATAAGGAAATGAAGAGGAAAGGAAGAGGAAAATTATAAGGAAATGAAGAGGAAAGGAAGAGGAGACAAAGAGGAAACTATAAGGAAATGAAGAGGAAACGAAGAGGAAACTATAAGGAAATGAAGAGGAAACGAAGAGGAAAGGAAGAGGAAACTATAAGGAAATGAAGAGGAAATGAAAAGGAAACAAAGAGGAAACAAAGAGGAAACTATAAGGAAATGAAGAGGAAACAAAGAGGAAACTATGAGGAAATGAGGAGGAAAGGAAGAGGAAACTATAAGAAAAAAAAGAGGAAAGGAAGAGGAAACTATAAGGAAATGAAGAGGAAAGGAAGAGGAAATTATAAGGAAATGAAGAGGAAAGGAAGAGGAGACAAAGAGGAAACTATAAGGAAATGAAGAGGAAACGAAGAGGAAACTATAAGGAAATGAAGAGGAAAGGAAGAGGAGACAAAGAGGAAACTATAAGGAAATGAAGAGGAAAGGAAGAGGAAACTATAAGGAAATGAAGAGGAAAGGAAGAGGAAATTATAAGGAAATGAAGAGGAAAGGAAGAGGAGACAAAGAGGAAACTATAAGGAAATGAAGAGGAAAGGAAGAGGAGACAAAGAGGAAACTATAAGGAAATGAAGAGGGAAACGAAGAGGAAACTATAAGGAAATGAAGAGGAAAGGAAGAGGAGACAAAGAGGAAACTATAAGGAAATGAAGAGGAAAGGAAGAGGAAACTATAAGGAAATGAAGAGGAAAGGAAGAGGAGACAAAGAGGAAACTATAAGGAAATGAAGAGGAAAGGATGAGGAAACTATAAGGAAATGAAGAGGAAAGGAAGAGGAAATTATAAGGAAATGAAGAGGAAAGGAGGAGGAGACAAAGAGGAAACTATAAGGAAATGAAGAGGAAAGGAAGAGGAGACAAAGAGGAAACTATAAGGAAATGAAGAGGAAAGGAAGAGGAAATTATAAGGAAATGAAGAGGAAAGGAAGAGGAAACGAAGAGGAAACTATAAGGAAATGAAGAGGAAAGGAAGAGGAGACAAAGAGGAAACTATAAGGAAATGAAGAGGAAAGGAAGAGGAAACTATAAGGAAATGAAGAGGAAAGGAAGAGGAAATTATAAGGAAATGAAGAGGAAAGGAAGAGGAGACAAAGAGGAAACTATAAGGAAATGAAGAGGAAAGGAAGAGGAGACAAAGAGTAAACTATAAGGAAATGAAGAGGAAACGAAGAGGAAACTATAAGGAAATGAAGAGGAAAGGAAGAGGAGACAAAGAGGAAACTATAAGGAAAGGAAGAGGAAAGGAAGAGGAAACTATAAGGAAATGAAGAGGAAACAAAGAGGAAACTATGAGGAAATGAAGAGGAAAGGAAGAGGAAACTATAAGAAAAAAAAGAGGAAAGGAAGAGGAAACTATAAGGAAATGAAGAGGAAAGGAAGAGGAAATTATAAGGAAATGAAGAGGAAAGGAAGAGGAGACAAAGAGGAAACTATAAGGAAATGAAGAGGAAACGAAGAGGAAACTATAAGGAAATGAAGAGGAAAGGAAGAGGAGACAAAGAGGAAACTATAAGGAAATGAAGAGGAAAGGAAGAGGAAACTATAAGGAAATGAAGAGGAAACAAAGAGGAAACTATGAGGAAATGAAGAGGAAAGGAAGAGGAAACTATAAGAAAAAAAGAGGAAAGGAAGAGGAAACTATAAGGAAATGAAGAGGAAACAAAGAGGAAACTATGAGGAAATGAAGAGGAAAGGAAGAGGAAACTATAAGAAAAAAAAGAGGAAAGGAAGAGGAAACTATAAGGAAATGAAGGAAGGAAGAGGAACTTATAAGGAAATGAAGAGGAAAGAAAGAGGAAATTATAAGGAAATGAAGAGGAAAGGAAGAGGAGACAAAGAGGAAACTATAAGGAAATGAAGAGGAAAGGATGAGGAAACTATAAGGAAATGAAGAGGAAACGAAGAGGAAACTATAAGGAAATGAAGAGGAAAGGAAGAGGAGACAAAGAGGAAACTATAAGGAAATGAAGAGGAAAGGAAGAGGAAACTTAAAGGAAATGAAGAGGAAACAAAGAGGTAACAAAGAGGAAACTATAAGGAAATGAAGAGGAAACGAAGAGGAAACAAAGAGGAAACTACAAGGAAATGAAGAGGAAACAAAGAGGAAACAAAAAAGAAATGAAGAGGAAACAAAGAGGAAACTATAAGGAAATGAAGAGGAAACAAAGAGGAAAGGAAGAGGAAACTATAAGGAAATGAAGAGGAAAGGAAGAGGAAACTAAAAGGAAACGAAGAGGAAAGGAAGAGGAAACTATAAGGAAATGAAGAGGAAACAAAGAGGAAACTATAAGGAAATGAGGAGGAAACGAAGAGGAAAGGAAGAGGAAACTATAAGGAAATGAAGAGGAAATGAAAAGGAAACAAAGAGGAAACAAAGAGGAAACTATAAGGAAATGAAGAGGAAATGAAAAGGAAACAAAGAGGAAACTATAAGGACATGAAGAGGAAACTAAAAGGAAATGAAGAAAAAACAAGGAGGAAAAATCCACAGAGAGGAAGAGGACATCAGGGAATTGGTCACCATGACGACGGAGACTTTTAGGACAAACGCTGAAGGACAGTAAATGAAAGGACGCTGGTCCGTCCTACAGACGGGCCGCGGACCACGGCTTTGACAACAGACATCACATGATTAAACCACTGAGTCTGGGTTTGAACCTGTTTGTCTGAATATGAACTGAAATCAACATGTGAAAGTTTAACTTCAACGTCTTTTCATAGTTTGACTTTTATCTGCAAACAATGACTGTTCTGTTTTAGTATTTTCGTTATTATGTTATGTCCTTATTTTTAAAAAATATTTTCTAGTTTTTGTTGCTTTTTGTTCATTTTATTGATTCATTAGTTATTTTTTTCATATTTGTTCCTTTTGTTGATATTTTTAAGTGTTTTCTTCATGTTTTATATATTTTTGTTCACTTTATCGTGATTTTGCTCATTTTTGTTCATTTTCTTTCCTTTTGATTAATATTTTGTTGCTTATTTTTTAATCTCTTAATTCTTTTTATTTTGTGTTTTTATTGATTAATTTGCTAATATTTGTTCAATTAGCTGATTATTTTATTCATTTTTGTTCATTTCTTTTTTATTTTGGTGCTTATTTTGTTTATTTTCTTGAATAATTTGTTCATATTTGCTCATGTTTCTTACTTTTGTTGATTTTTTATTATTATTTTGTTCATGTATTATGTATTTGTGTTTGATTTATTGAATATGTTGTTAATTTTTGCTGTTTTTGTTAATTTTGTTGGTAGTGTTTGACAAAATCACTTTATTCTTTTGATTCTTTCTTGTTGTTTTAATTTTCTAAAGTGGTCTGTCAGAATAAATTGTGTTGTTTCCTCCACCAAGGAGGTTCTGTTTTTGGCGCCGTTGGTTTGTCTGTCTGTCCGTGTGCAAGATAACTCAAAAAGTTATGGTCAGATTTGGATGAAATTTTCAGGAAATGTTGATACTGGCACAAGGAACAAATGATTAAATTTTGGTGGTGATCGGGGGGGGGGGCGCCACGGGGGCCCACTGATCTGCCTTGGCGGAGGTCTGCGCTCTCCGAGTGCTTTTCTAGTTTGTTTCTGTGTTTGTCAGATGATCTCCTCTCGTCATTTCCTAACCCTGAGGCAGTGCTTTAGCAGCCCCTGCTGGAGGCCGGTGGTACTGCAGGACCCAGAGGACATGAACCCAGAGGTGGGTTCTGACATGATCGACTCAGGATGGGCTGGAATTCTACCATCGACTGTTTTACATTAAAAAGACTTAAAACAGGAACAGATAAAAGAGTTGAAACCAGTAGAAATTAGAATCAAACCTCCTGTTTTTGTCTTCAACTCATGTTATTTAGTTTAACTCATTTTAGTTATTTTTATATTCAATATTTGTTTGGGTTTGTTCTGGAATTTTTTTATTCAGCTTTTGTTCATTTTTCATTAGTTTACTCAATTTTTGTTCGGCTTTGTTAATTTTTTATTCAACTCAAGTTTTGTTTGGTTTTGTTCCTTTTTTATTTTTTTTTTAAAAACAACTTTTGATAATTTATTATTTTTTTTATCAACTTTTGTTTGGTGTTGTTCATTTTTTCATGGCTTTAAACAATTTTTGTTAAGTTTTCTTCATTTTTTTCATTATTTACTACATTATTTTTCAGTTTACTTCATTTTTTTTATTCCATGTTTGTTCGGTTTTGTTCCTTTTTTATTTTTTTAATACAACTTTTGTTCTTTTTTTTAAATCAACTTTCATTCGTTTTTGTTCATTTGATTTTTTTTTTTTTATAAAATTTTTGTTCAGTTTTGTTCATTTTTTCATTATTTTACTAATTTTTTTTAAGTTTTGTTTTAATTCTAGTGATGCAGAATCAAATTTCCTGTCATTGTCTCCTACGTCACTTTTTTCATTGTTTTCTGTTTTAATATTTTTTCCACATGTTCAGATGTAATAGAACTAAATAAATCAGATAAATCTGTTTACATGCATGAAGACATGGGAGGACTGGGACAAATCCAGGTGTGTTAATCTGATTTATTGTAATCAGATTACTGTTGTTATCTGATCAAACAGACCAGATTAGACTGTTTACATGATCAATAATAATCAGATACTGATCAGAGTATTAGTTTGGATGGAAACGGGCTCAGTGACATATTTAGAGTTTAGAGAAACAGCATGAGGCTCAAATATCACTCAAGTACATTTCAGGGTTTAGTTCAGGGTTATTCTGTTCATTTTGTTGCGTATGTTGTATTTTTCATTTAGTTTCACTGATTGAGATTCTTATTTAATTCAACATGCTATTTTATTAAATTTTATTAAATTATATTATATTTTATTTTACTATGTTATATTTTATTATATTATGTTATATTTTATGATATTATTCTCTGTTATTTTATATTACATTATATTATATAATATTAATGACACCTTCCTTCCCATTGGAGGTTGTTTAAAAACACACGTATCCACAGTTTGAACCACTCTGACACGTTCCTGCTCTTATTCTGATCTGAAACCAGTTCAATCCACCATGACACCGACCTGACGGTGGAGGCCGGAGGAGCCACGCTGATCTGGGTCCGGTTCTCGGAGGTGACCAGGTCCCGCAGGGTCCGGCTCAGGTCTCGGAGCTGGTCCGGGGTGCAGGTCTTCAGCACAGACGCCTCCAGCTCCTCGGCCTCCACCCGCTGCTCCTCCCTCTGGATCTCCTGATCCAGACGCCGACCGCGGTCCGTCAGCTCCGCCAGCGTCTGCTGCAGCTCAGCGATCTGCACCTGTACAGGTCACAGGTACCGGGTCAAAGGTCAGAGGTCAGCATGAACTAGGTCACAGGTCAGCAGGTAACACGTACCAGGCCAGAGGTCACAGGTCAACAGGTACCAGGTCAGAGGTCAACAGGGACCAGGTCAGAGGTCAGCAGGTACCAGGTCAGAGGTCAACAGGTCATCATAATCAATAAATATCATAAACTCATATAATAGAGTTAAGAATAGGAGTGTTCACACAGGAAGGTTTTATTATATATACTTAAATTTGTGTTCATTTTGTTGATAATTTTTTCATTTTGTTGCTTCATATTATATCATAATTATATCTTTTTTTCATTTAATTGATGAATTTGTTTATTTTTTGCTCATATTTGTTCTTTTTGTTGATTTTTTTTAAATAATTTTTTTCATGATTTATAGTTGTGTTCACTTTACTTTGTTTATTTTCAACTTTTTAAAGTTATTTTACTGATTCTTTAATTTTGTTCTGTTGCTTCATTTTTGTTCATTTTCTTAAACTTGTTGCTTCATTTGTTAATTTTTACATTAATTTGTTCAATATTTGATCACGTTTGTTCCTTTTGTTGATATTTTTGATTATTTCCTTCATGTTTTGTTCCTTTTTGCTGTATTTTTTCTCGTTATTGTTCATTTTGTTGATTATCTTACTACTTTTTGTTAATTTTCTGTCACTTTGCTACTGTATTTGTCCATTTTATTGTTTATTTTATAGTTCTAGTTCAGTTTCCAAAGGATGAGTCTGAAGACACCTGATTTATTCACATTTATGTTCTTCAGATGTAGAGTTTGACATTCATCCTCTATGTCTTTACCTCATGTGCAGAAAACCACCAAGTTAGTCATTTTAATGAGTTCCTGATTCATACTTTCCAAATGGAGGAGTTTAACTTCAGTCATGGGGTCATGGGAGGATCATCAGGACTAAAACCTTCTGACCCGTTACACATCAGACAGATCCTCCCAGGTCAGTGTTTTCCATTATCATGCAGTTAAATCAGTTAAAATAAAAACATCAAAAATAAAAGACTAAAACGCAAAATAAAGAAGGACAAAATATGTAGCAAAATGAACACAAGTCATCAAAATAATAAAGTGGAAAAAAAAGAACAAAATCAGCCACAAACTGAAGAAAAAAATAATAAAATAGACTAAAACAAATGAAATAGTCAGAGTTGGTGTGTAGATCTTTAAGGGTTTTAATGGGGGAGGGACTCATAGACTGACTAGGTTCGACTTGTTATAATCATTAGATTAAATCGTACTAATATTATTTGTACCTCGACCATTTGTTTCTCGTGGATCAGTCGATCTCTGCGACATGAATCACCTGCTTCAGGATCTGGACCAGGAACGTCTCTGAGGATGAAAACACACAAACCCAGTCTTTTATAGAAGAACTTTAATGGACCAAACATGGACCGAAGGTTTGACTTAACCCTTTAACAGCAGGTTTAAGTCAATTTACAAACTGAAATAAAACTCAAAACAACTGAACTAAAACTAAGTATTTTCACAGCAGCGTTTAAACTCCTTTAAAGTGACGATAAAACCTTCAACTGAAAGTGAAACCAGGTCGAATGGAAGAATCTGCTGTTGTTTCAGGTTTTCAGGATGTTCCGCTCAGACTCCACCTGCTTTATTTCCTGTTGCCACGGTTATTTTTAGCTGCTGTGACTCGGTTCAAACATTAAAACATAGAGAAAATGAACATTAACCAAGGCTTAGAAACTAGATTCAACCGGTTTAACTGTAAATCTGACCCAGAGCTGATGAAGGATTAAACATGATTAAAAAATGATCACATCAATAATAAAATATTTAATTGAGAAATAGACGTTTTATTCCAGAGAGTCAGGTTTATATTCAGATTTTTGTAAACTATGAGAAAAAGGTGAATTTCCAGACAGAGGAGGTGATTTTATTCATTTGTGTTAATTTTGCTGATTCATTTCTTATTTTGTCCAGATGTTTATTATATATGACTGAATGACATTCTGTTCATCGGGATGTTTGACTTTAATTAAATCTAACATCAAACTAGAGCCTGATTTTAAAAAATAAATAAATAAATAAAATTTACTGAGAGTCTGAACTGTTTAACCCGATATGATTCTATTTATAATATAATATATTATTATATTATAATATGTTTATACAATATAATATAATATAATATAATACCATATGTAATAAAACTAAGATAAAGTGGAAGAAACCAGAAGGTTATTTATGGTTTTAAATGATTAATAAAAGATGAAAACAACACAAATCATAATTTAAGTTCTTATTCGATAAGATAAAAACACTGAAACATTGTGTTCATCTGAGAATAAATTAAACAGACAAATTACAAGTGTAAATACTAAATTATTCTTTAATAATCACAGCTAAAGATCTTAAAAGACAATATTAGGTTCATGTTTTTATCACAAACACTGTAAAACTGGTGATTAAAAACACATGAAACCACTTCTGTTAAGAACTACATAAAAATAGGAAAAAAACTATCAAATATTTGGGAAATGTAATTATTTTAGGTTACTTTTAATCTGTTTTTTCTATTTATTTTCAGTGTATAAAAGCATATTTTTGTGTAAATCTCATTCCTTTAAGTGCATTAATGCTTAAACCACCTGTAAAAGTTTTTCTGGGCTTTTTTCCGACCTGTGCAGGGTGCAGTCCGTCCTCTGGAGGGCGCCGTGCACCACCTGTAGGAGGCGCTGCAGGAACTGGGCCACGCTGGGCTGGGTGGAGGGTAGACCCAGCCTCAGAGCTCCACGCTCCACACACAACTCCTCCAGCTTCTTCCCAAAGCGTTCGGCTGGAAACAGGAAACAGGAAACAGGAACCAGGAACCGGTCAGAAAACAGACGATCACTGACAGAGGAAAGACTCCAGGCCTGGGTCTAGACCAGACCGGACCAGGTCCAGACCTGGGTTGTGTGACCAACGTTACCTTTAGATCAGAGGTGTCAAGCATTAATGAATTTATAAAATACAAAAACTACACTGAAGATATTAACAATAAAAGGTTTTAAAATTATGTTAGTTCAGGTTCTACATTCAGACCAATATGATCTGAAGTGGATCAGAACCAAGGTTCTAATAGTTTTGGATTTTTCATTATAGTTTAGTTTTATTTAGTTTTGACTTTTTTTTCTCTAATTCAGTTAGTTTTAATTCGTTTTTAGAGCAGGTTTGCTAGTTTTTTATTAGTTTTCATTTTTTTTCTAAATGCTTAGTTTTAGTCTAGTTTTAGTTTCTTTATATCTTTTCTCTTCTTCTCTGTTGTCGTATTCAAATAAATCCCAGACAGGACTCTGCTGCTTTCTCCCAACTTTAGTCTCCATGTTTCCAGGTAGAGTGGGGACCAGAAGATGACTGGAAACCACAAGTGAACACAAGTGACGGACCGTCAAGTGTTGTATGGTGCCAGTAGCTAAAATTGCTTGAGGGAAATAAATCGATTTTATATCAATCCAACTTTGACAAAGACGAAAACGAAGGGAATTTTCTCCATAATTTTTATACGTTTTAGTTAGTTTTGTAAACACACAATACAGTTTCAGTTAGTTATCGTTTTTTCTTTTAATTATAGTTTTTATTTATTTCAGTTAACGAAAATGTTTTTTCAATTCTAGTTTTCGTCATTTCATTAGTTTTCGTTAATGATAATAACCTTGATCAGAACCAGTACAATAAGAACAGAATAAACTATAAATAATGACAAACAAACTTTTCTCTTCATTTTAGTGTAAACAAGTAAAATTACATGAAAATATTTACATGTACAAACTATCCTTTAACAATAAAATGTGAATAATCTGAACAAACATGAACAACCTGAACTGTCTTCATATAAATCCGTGTAATTATTCCAACATTCAGTATTCTGTCTGTTCTTAACTGTTGTGTGTATTTGTAGATCCACTGTATCTGTACGTTAGAATGAACAGGTAGAAATGATAAACTGAGGCTGAATATTGGTCCAATTACACTGATTTTTCTTAAGACATTTGAGGTTTTTCATGTTATTTCATGTTATCTAATATCACCACGTTCAGAGTCTCCTGTAAAATCTGTAGTGAGAATAAACAACACCCCAACTGATCTGTCCTCCTCTCCCAGGCCCTCACTGTCCACCTGTCAACTAACCACCTCAGTGAATTCCTCTTCTCCTTCCCCATCTCCAGCAGCCTACACCTCTGCCTTGCTCTTCCCCATTCCTGTCATATCCAGGTCTCGTATGGGGTTTCACTCTGCTAAAAGGCATCGTAGGTGGTTGACACAAATCCCATTACACCCAGCGGACACGAACACCATGATGTCACCACCACCTAGCCGGTTTGGATTACTAAATGCACGTTCCATTGCCAATAAATCCTTCTCCCTAAATGAGCTTTTTACCAACAGGAACTTGGATGCATTATTCCTGACGGAGACGTGGCAAAGGGATGGGGAGTTCATTCATTTAAATGAACTGTGCCCTCCTGGCTGCTCTGCTGTTGGTCAGCCCCGCCCCTGTCGCCGGGGCGGTGGCCTTGCTGTAGTGCACCAAGACAAATACATATGCAGAGGGATGAGCACCGATGACTTTCCCTCATTTGAGTCACAAATGATCAAGATTGGCTCGTCCAGTGTGTTTTACTGTTTCTTAATCTACCATCCCCCTGGCCCTGCTGGTGCCTTCTTAAGCGATTTCAGTGATTTCCTAACATCAATAATAAAACTGGAGAAGGTTTTAATTCTTGGGGATTTCAATCTGCACATCGATAACAATTCATCCAGCCCAGCAATGGAACTTTTAGCCATGACTGACACTTTTAACCTCAAACAACATGTATCTGGCCCCACCCACAAGAAAGGACATACCCTGGACCTGGTTTTCTCATTGGGCTTACACGTCACAAATGTGTGTGTTGAGGATGTCCACTTGAGTGATCATTGTGGTGTGTTTTTTGACTTATGTGTGCCTCTTGAGCCCAAGCCTGCACCTAGAAGGGCCAAGAGGAGGATCATTACAGAGTCCACAGCCCAGGATTTCCGTGCCCTGTTTAACCCTAGTCTTCTTAATGAGTGTCCCGATGTTGATGAGTTTATCCAGTGCTTCTCCACACACTGCAGCTCTATTCTTGACCAGGTGGCTCCCGTGAAAACTAATGTCACTCGTAAGTGGTCTTGTCCCTGGATAAAGGAAAACATCTTAAACCTAAGGAGAACTTGTCGCAAAACTGAGCGTCTTTGGAAATCAACCCAGTTGGAAGTACACAGGTTACATCTTAAAGATCTCATAACCTCATTAAATAAAATGATTAAGGAGGCAAGATCCAGCTACTTCCACAAACTTATAGCCACAAACAAGAAAAACCCCAAAGTAATCTTTGACACAATCCAGTCCATTGTGTCCCCTGCTGTCCCTGCTGCCCCCGTGCTCTGTAAAGCTGACAGCAATGACTTCCTAAACTTCTTCACAGACAAGATCAGGGATATTAAACACAATATCCCACCACCCTCTGGCCGTCTGACCCTATCTGATCCCCCTCTGCAAACCTGGTCCTCTTTCGACCCTGTGACACTGGAGGACATCTCAGCACTTTTATCCAAAACGAAACCCTCCTCCAACTCTGCAGACATCCTCCCCCATAAGCTCCTTGTCGGTGTCTTTGACACTATTGGACCATGGGTCACAAAGTTTTTTAACCTGTCGCTCTCAACTGGTTTGTTTCCCAGCTCCTTCAAACAGGCCATCATAGAACCTAAACTAAAGAAAACCACACTGGACCCCACAGACTTCAAAAGCTACAGGCCCATTTCAAAGCTCCCCCTATTGGCCAAAATCCTTGAGAAAGCAGTGTCTAAACAACTTACAGCTTTTCTGGAGACACACCAGATCTATGACACTTTTCAGTCTGGGTTTAGACAACGCCACTCAACAGAAACCGCACTATTAAAAGTGTCTAGTGACATCCTGATGGAGGCTGACTCCGGGAAATCCACGGTCTTGGTCCTGCTAGATCTCTCCTCGGCCTTTGACACAGTGGACCATACCATAATGATTGAGAGACTGAGGGACCTGGTAGGGATGTCAGGTCATGTGCTAGACTGGTTCTCCTCTTACCTGACCGGCAGAAGCTTCACTGTGTCAATAAACAACTTCCAATCTGACTCAGCGGATCTACTGTGTGGTGTGCCCCAAGGCTCTGTCCTGGGACCAGTCCTATTCTTACTCTATGTCCTCCCACTTGGCCACATTATCCGACAGTACAGTGATGTCTCCTATCATCTATTCGCGGATGACATCCAGATATACTGCTCCTTTAACTCCTCTGAGCCCCACAAACTGAGTTCCTTAATCAACTGCTTGTCAGAGCTGAAGCAGTGGCTAAATGATAACAGCCTCCAGCTGAACTCCAGCAAAACTGAGACCCTCATCATTGCCCCGGATAGTGCAATCCCAGGGATCAAACATCACCTTGGAGACCTGAGTTCCTCGGTAAAGACAAAACTGAGGAATCTGGGTGTCATCTTTGACCAGGACATGTCTTTAGAATTCTCCTCCAAACACCTAGTCAAAAACTGTTTCTTCCACCTACGCAACATCTCCAAACTCAGATCTATGGTGTCCACAAATGAGCTCGAGATGATCGTTCACGCTTTTGTATCTTCTGGCTTAGACTACTGCAACAGCCTGTTTACATGCTTAAACAAGAAGGAGCTGGCCCGTCTACAGTTTGTCCAGAACTCTGCTGCCAGGCTCCTGACCCGCACAAACAGGAGAACCCACATCACTCCCATCCTTAAATCTCTCCACTGGCTCCCTGTTCTATATCGTCTTCATTTCAAAATTCTTGTGCTAACTTTCCGGGCCCTACATGGCCAGGCCCCTGCATACATTGCTTCCCTGATCCAGCCCTACAGCTCGACTCGTAGCTTGAGGTCTTCAGGACAGCACCTGCTGATGGTTCCACGGACCTGTTTTAGCACACGCGGTGACAGGTCTTTTAAAGCTGTGGCACCACGTCTATGGAATGACCTGCCTCTACACCTACGGTCCATGGACTCTGTAGAGAGCTTTAAGAAACACCTCCAAACCCTCCTGTTCAAAAAGGCTTTTTAGTCTCCCACCTGACCCAGGACCACCACAGACTGATTACACTCTATGTATTCATCATAACGTACTCCATGTGTCATCCCCCTCCCCCAGTCTCTCTATATCTCTATCGCTCTCTCTTTTCTCCTCCTTTACTCTCTCTCTCTCTCTTTAACCCCAACTGGTCAAGGCAGACAGCCATCCTTCAGGAGTCTGGGTCTGCTCGAGGTTTCTGCCCGTTAAAGGGAAGTTTTTCTTCGCCACTGTCACCAATCACAAGTGTTTGCTCCTGAAGGATTCTGTTGGGTCTCTGTAAACTTAATTTGATTCTGATTTGAATTGATAAAGCACTTTGTGACTCTGTCTGTGAAAAGTGCTCTATAAATAAAATTTACTTTACTTTACTTACTTTACTTATTTACGTTCTTTTAAAAAAATAGTTTATAGATATAAACATTTGCATCATGTAATTTTACTTTTTTTTGTAAAACTCATAAAAGTCAAAGGCCATGGTTATGAAATCCTACATGTGACAGTTTCAGCTCAGCTTTAGTCACAATAAGTTCATTTATTTTCCAACAAAACTGATGATGAATCAAACATCGAAGAACACACTAGAAGTGTATTTTTCTCATTTCTAGTCCAAATATCTCATCACACTTAAAATAAGACATAATCACCTAAAAAGGAACTTTTCAGTCAGATATAAGAACTGATTTATAGACGACAGATCTGGAAAATCAGATTTTTTCAACAAATTTGGAGCAAAAAAAATAAAAAATTTAACTAGAAAAGCACTCGGAGAGCGCAGACCTCCAGCAAGGCAGATCAGGCATAATACTGTTAAAATTGCACTTATTTTTCTTCAGAAATTTCAGTTTTTTTCAGGTTATTACCTCCGCCAAGGAGGTTTTGTTTTTGCCAGCGTTGGTTTGTCTGTCTGTCTGTCTGTATGTCCATGTGCAAGATAACTCAAAAAGTTATGGACAGATTTGGATGAAAATTTCAGCAGGAAATGTTGATACTGGCACAAGGAACAAACAATTAGATTTTGGTGGTGATCGGGGGGGGGGGGGGGGGGGGCACTGATCTGCCTTGGCGGAGGTCTGCGCTCTCCGAGTGCTTTTCTAGTTCACATCTTTTTTGTTTGGATAGTATATGAAAGTAAGTATTTTCATAATTGAATGGGCTTTTTTGCACTAAAATAAAGACAAAAATTTGGAGTTGTCATTATTTATCGGTTATTCTGTTATTATTTGACTGGTTCGGTCCACTGCAGATCAAATCGGGCTGAATGTGGAACCTGAAAGAAAATGAGTTTGAGAGCCCTGATTTAAGCAATCTGATTTTCCAGATCTATTGTCTATAAATCAGTTCTTATATCTCACTGAAAAGTTCCTCTTTAGGTGATTCTGTCTGATTTGAAGTGTGATCAGATATTTGGACTAGAAATGAGAAAAATACACTTGGTCAGAGTTAGATTTTTGCAGTGCAGGAGCCTCATAAAGTCACTGTATTTTCACTTCACCTGTTAAAATATGAATCTATAATAACTACTAACACTAAACACGTGGGTTTACATGTACTTTTGCAGATTTACTGAATATGTGCATTAACCGACGTTCACCTGGATGTAAATGTGACTTATTTCCACTTGAACTCAGGTTATTTTTAACATCAGTTTGTGCATAAAAGGTCAGAACGTGGTCCAGTTCTTCAGAAACTGGGTCAAACTGGTCAGTGTTCAGACGTCAGTGAAACACCATGACACACTTTCCTACTTATGAAACCACCTTTTCCTCGAAGACACTCTGAGCCTCAGACTTATTAAGTTTGCCATTTTCTAAACTCAGCCTGTACCTAATGAACTGGCCTTTTCTCGTTTATCACATCTGTTCATGTGATTGAAGGAACATTAAAGGTCAAAGGGTCATGTGATGTCTGTGTACGACGCCTTGACCCGAATAATCACTGATCTCAGATGTTTGTCACACGGACCAAAAACAGGTCGAATAACGTCTGTAAATAAACTGGATTTGAGTCTGAAAGCTGGAACTGTCCACAGTGTCACGGTACCTGTCAGCTAACGAACAGTAAACTAATGCTAACAGGTGCCGATAAGCTAACAGCTAAAAACCAAAATACACACTGGAGCTAACATCAGTCCACAATCCGACAGTTTGAACCTGTTTTTATTTTTCACTACTGACAAAATGATTGTGTATTATTAGCCATTAGCTTACTGCTAGCCTGTTAGCATATGCTAAATAACAGATCTCTGCTTCTATACTGTTTAACCATTTCATGCATGAATAAGGAAAAAAGTATCTAGACTTTTTTTTCAGATTGATTTTATTTCTCAAAATTAGGCTCAAGTTGAAGTGCATTTTGAAATTTTTTTTTAAAAAACATGGTTTTATTAAGAAGATTTTTAACCTCCTGAGACCCAGGAAAGGACAAGTTTTGGCTTTTTTTTACTTTTTCTTTTTTCTTTTTAAATTTTTTCTTTTTCATATGTTCATGAATAGGGCTGTGTATCAGCAAGAAGCTGGTGATAAGATACAAATCACAATTCTAGGATCACGATACGATATATCACAATATATCATGATACTGTTAAAAAGGCAATTTTTTTGTTTGTTTCTTTTTTTAAATGATTATTTTCTTGAAGAATTGAATTACACCAGAAATATGCACAAATACTAAACACTTTTTTTTTTTTTAATCAGAACAGGATCTAATACTATATCACAAAACCTTCCTCTGTTCAAACTGAAATTCTGTTTTACAGACATTACAGTTTAAGATCCTGTTCAAATGTTCATATTCTATTAGTTCAGAACTAACATGAGAACATTATTTTTGTGCAATCCCAACAAAGGAACTAATGTTATTTAATAAAAGAGTGTTAAATAAAATATAAACAAAAAAGAAAAACAAAAAGACTAACTTGAACCTCCACAATATCTGCATTTGAATAAATATCTAAAAATATCAATACAGTACTTTTTAATATTTATACAGTATTGTGAAATGAAATATCGCAATATATTGCAGAACCAATATTTTCTTACACCCCTAATCATGAACATAAAATACAAGAAACAGTACGTCAAGTCCAGTTGAGGGTTACAGTATTCAACAAAAGATATCCATAAATAATAGAATAAAGGGAAAATAAGGGCATCACATGACCATTTCAGTGCTGATGTCTTTGTTTTTAAATCCAATCCATTTGTTCCATTTTCTATCAAAGTCATCTTTTTTTTAATCTGAAGGTATTAGTCATAGTTTTGGCTTTTTTTAATTCAATAATTGCTGATATTGGAAACATAACAATGCAACAGTTTTTTTCAGATGCATTTTTTAAATTTTTTATGGAATGTCCTTTGCAGTGGACAGGTTTTTGTTTGTTTGTTTGTTTGTTTGTTTGTTTTTTTTGTGTTTTTTTTTTTTGGGGGGGGGGGGGGGGGGTTCTATAAAGCTGTGAAATTCTTGTCCAATCGTGGACAGTAAATGTCCATGTCTGGGTCTGAGGAGGTTCACTTTATCAGATCCCAGATCAGTCCACATTCTCCAACTCAGATGATCCTTTAGTTCATTGTCTGTCTGAGGGTCTATACCAGGGCTGCCAAACTCACTTTGGTTCAGGGGCCATATTTAGCCCAATTTGATCTCAAGTGGGCCAGACCAGTAAAATAATGACTTAACCTATAAATAATGACAAATCCAAGTTTTTCTTTTTGTTTTAGTACAAAAAAAAAATCCCAATTAAATTATGAAAATATTTACATTTTATAAAAAAGACGTGAATAACCGGAAAAAACAGAAATTTCATTTGAAAACTTTGTGCAATTTTACTAATATTATGCCTTGACTTATTATTTATACATGTACATTTACACACAGTGTTACATGAACATTTGGTAACAGGCAGAATATTGTTAAAATTTTGGAGTTTGGAACTAAAATTTGAACAATTTCTACAATATTCCATCTCTTATTATTAACACAAGTACAGATCACAATGGATCCATAAATGCACCAAACATTTAGTAACAGGCAGAATATTGTTAAAATTGCACATTTTTATTTGCATTTTAATGTGAAAGAATAGTTTTGTACAAGGTGGGGAAGCAAAATTTACAATGAACATTTAGTTGTTTTTTCTCAGCAGGCACTACGTCAATTGTTTTGAAACCAAACACACATTAATGTCATAATCATACCTAACACTATTATCCATACCTTTTCAGAAACTTTTGCCCATATGAGTAATCAGGAAAGCAAACGTCAAAGAGTGTGTGATTTGCTGAATGCACTCGTCACACCAAAGGAGATTTCCAAAATAGTTGGAGTGTCCATAAAGACTGTTTATAATGGAAAGAAGAGAATGACTATGAGCAAAACTATTACCAGAAAGTCTGGAAGTGGAGGAAGCAACAAAAAACGTACCAAAGCTTTTATTAAAGCTCTCAAATCCAAAATCCTAAAGGATCCAACCAAATCCATGAGAAAAATGGCAATTGAACTTGAGGTAGACAACAAGCCCGTTAGAAATGCAGTAAAATATGATTTGAAGATTTAAATTCTTATGACTTTCAATAAACTAATTGGTCATACACTGTCTTTCAATCCCTGCCTCAAAATATTGTAAATTTTGCTTCCCCACCCTGTAAATGTAAATATTTTCACAGTGTAATGTTATTTTTTTCACTTAAAATTTTTCCACATAATTTTTCACAAAGAAAATTTGTAGTTGTCATTATTTATAGGTTATTGTGTTGTTATTTTTTTTTTTTTTTACTGTAGATTACTTTGGTCTGTATGTGGAACCTGAACCAAAATGATTTGGACAACCTGGAGTGTTCAGGTTAATTTTTGCACTTTCATCCTGCGAGGCCGGAATGGAATCTTTGGCAGGGGGGGCGCAGATTTGGCCCCCGGGTCGCATCTTTGACACCTGTGGTCTATACAGACTGAACCCATGTGGTTTGGACTATAGTACCATTACAACCCTTTGGAAAGTCAGTTCAACTGTGTGTCCTCACATATGGACGTCATACATGAAAGGGTTAATCAAACCACAAACAGTCACTAACATTAGGGACACATTTATTTGACTTAAATAATGTTAAAACTACTGATGTAATGTTGACACTAAACACAGCGCTTTTCCAAACTCAGCATCTGTAAATAAACCCGACCTGACCTTTACCCGTTCATCAGATCTGTTCACGGTCAAAGGTCAAAGAGTCATGTGACGTCTGTGTGCGACAGCTTGACCCGAATAATCGCTGATCTCAGATGTTTGTCACAAGGACCAAAAACAGGTCGAAAAATGAAGTTCTACTGTTTCAGACTTGTGTTAAAATCCAGTTTGTGTGGGGTTTTTTGTCGTGTTTCGGGTGAATTTGGTTTGTGTATGACATAAAAACACTTTAATTCAGCTCTAATGAACATGAGGCGTCAGCTGATCACAGTTAACGTCATTAGTGAGAAATTCAATAAAAGCAGCGTTTAACCTTCTGGTATCAGGGTGAGCGGATTATACGCACTTTGATCTTATTAAAGGTCAGATTATTTTACAGTTTGTTTTAGGTCAGAATTCAACAGTTGTTCATTTGTGTCTAATTTTTTAACTTCTGATCCATCCACTAAAACCATCCCATAATAAACCGTGTTAAATTCCTACATTAAAACTCTTCTACGAATGAGTCCAAAATACACACTGACACATTTAACATTTGACCTAGAACCAAAAACAATATTAATATGAACCAATGTTGGTGTTAATCACTGACATATGACAGAGGAACTAATAAAAAAATAACGAATACAATTTAAATGAAGAATATTGGAAAAAAAAGTTGTGTTTTTTGCAATAATATGTGGTTTGTTTCAATTATAAACATGTCATTTAAAGGGTTAAAATATGACAGTTATTGTGTATTTGGTATTTATGTTTATGGCTTAAATTGATGAAATACAAAAAAAAAAGTTAAAAAAAAAAAAAGTTACAGACAAAACACAAGATGAAAAACTAAGAGTCCAGTTCACCTGCATCGTAGTCGTCATCCAGGACAGCCTTCTGCTGGAGCCTCTGCAGCTTCAACATCATCCACTCGATCTGACAAAACAACAACAAACACTAACTATATATTAGAATAAAATACGATTATTATTATTATTTTTGCTATTATTATATGACAGCAACTGAAACCAGGCCGATGCTCTTTAACACCACAAAAAAAGAAGTAGAGGTCAACGAACGTCAGGACAAAGTGATACTTAGTCAACAAAAGCAGCCTGAGAAACAACTAGAACAAATGAACCGACAACAGAAATAAACCCCAACACCACTGGGTTTACATAGAATAATAATAAGAAGAAGAAGAATAGCAGCTGAGTATTTTACCTCTAGATCTGTGAAATGTTGTGACCATGTAGAAAAGTTAAATACTAGTTTTTAGAACAAATATTCAAGGATAATGATCATATTTTTGCTTCTATTATATATATATTTCTAGAATTTGTGTCATAATTGGAATAAGTGTTCCACATATTCAGGCTAAACTCACTCTGTGTTTATGTGGTTTATTTCCTGTTTGTTCAGTGTTTGTTGTTTTGCTCTTTTTAATCTTTTCTATTTTGCTTCTTTTCATCCTTTTGTTTTTAATTTTATCTTCTGTTCTGCTTTTATTCTTCGTGGTTGAGTTTTCTGTTAAACTGAATCCATTAATCGACTTGAACTGATTAAGAAAATTATTTGATTACACTAGATGTTTATATCTATAGATATTTTTATTTATGCTTTTATACTGTTGTATTTTGTTCATTTTGTTGATTTTTTTTCTTGGTTTTATTGATTATTGTTAATTTTGTTGAATTTTCTTTTTTTTTTTTTCCAAGTTGTTGATTTTTTTTTTATTCATTCATTTGATCAATTTGTTAATTTTTGTCAATTTTCTTAGGTTTTTTTTGTTCTTTTGCTCATTTTGTTGGTATGTATCTATTTCTGCTTTTACACTGTTGCATTTTGTTCATTTTGTTGATTTTTTTCCCCATTTTTGTACATTTAATTAATTATTTTCTTCATTTTCTTTATTTTTTTCTGTCCTCAGAGGAAAATGCAGTTACTGAGACACTTTTTTGTACAATTCCAGTTTCCTGACTCCATAGTATATGTTTAAGTACTTTTATGGTGAAATATTGGTACTAAAGTGGAAGCAATTAATCGATTAATTGACTCAAATCGATTTTAAAAAATTATTCAACTACAATTTTCCTGAAACAAAGCTTAATTTCTTTAATTGTCTGTTGTTTAATTGCTGTTGTTAAATATTGGTTCCACTGTTGTTTCACACGGACGCCTATTGTGACGCACATGAGGCCAGTTGGACGTTAGTTCCATGTTCAGTTGGATCCAAATGCGTTTCAGACTGAACTGACAGACTCAAGGTTAGAGATGGAACTGGACTGGTTTGGTGGAGTTTATATTTATATATATCCTTTTATACTGTTGTTGTTGTTGTTATTTCGATATAGATATTTTTCAATATCCTTTTATACTTTTTGTTGTTGTTTCAGTTGCTTCTGGAATGAAGGATAAGTTGTTTGTTATTTTCAGACATATTTATTATTTTTTTCACTGATTCAAATAATCGTTTAATTGAATCAAATCAAAGAAAATAATCAGTAACTAATATAATCGTCAGCTCTTCTTTTCTGTTCTGTCATAACCTCATGAGTTTCTTTTCTTTGTCTCAGTTCAATGAACATGTTTTAAAGGTTCTAGTCTACAATGGCCCCGCCCACCTTGGTGTGAGTGCGGTTGTTATGGAGACAGTCCTGCAGGACGCCGTCGTACTTCTTCAGCAGGTTTTCCCAGCCGTGGTCGGAGGCGGGTGTAGCGCTCTCGTAACCGGAGGTGACAGAGGAGGCGGAGTCAGAATCCACCGACAGTGACGACGTCAGCTCGGCGTCCTCAGACCGCGAGTCGCAGTCCGGCAAGGTGGCCCCGCCCCACAGACACTCCCGCCAAAACCTGCCCCCCGGCAGAGGCTCCTCCCTGATGGACCAGGGCGGAGTCTGGGTGGGGGCGGGGCTCTTGGCGGCCGATGGTGTTGTGTGGGGCGTTTTGGTCGCCTGGCTGGGTGTCTCTGTTGCTGCCGTTTGGATACCAATCAGCGACTGTCGGATGAAACTGAAGCTGGAGCTGAAGGCGGCGCCAGGGTCGGCCGACTGGGGGGCGGGGCTTAACCTGAGTTCAGTCTGATTGGTCATCGCACCGTTAACGGCGCTGAAGTTCACAGGAGAATGAGGCGGAGTCCATGAGCTGCAGGTTGGGGGCATCGACTGGTTCTCCGTCACGTTCGAGTGGCGTCCAGACTTCCCGTTTCTGATACAAGCCCCTCCCCCTTCATCGTCATCCTCCTCCTCCCCCCGTCCATGCGGGCTGCTCTGGGTTCTCCACGGTTCCCCCCTCATGTATCCTGGTCTACGGTGGAGCCTCTTTCTGCCGCTGGACGCCCCAGACAACGACGCTCTGACACCTGTCGACCAGATGAAGGCGGAGCTTAGAGAACAGACGATCACAGAACACGGCACCAGAACCCAGTGGTAATTGGACCAATTACAAAAGCACGTAGGTTACATCATAATCAATAATGTAAATATTGTGACATCACAACCAAACTCTACTTCTTTAAACAAAAGATCTTTCAAAATCTAGCCGTCATTTACAATTCACTTCGTGTTCTCATTCTGCTAAAACTGCTTCTTCTCCAGCTTCAAGTACAGACATGAGTGAAATCACCATAATGATGCAATAAAACCTATAAAACACAACGTCTCAGCTTTCAGAAACCGTTGGAACTTTTCCAATTACACAGTGAAAGAGTTAAACCATCCAAACTGCATCTGCACAGGGTGCGTCAGCGATGACATGTCAGGTTTTAAGGAGTTAAGGAAGTAATTTAGAGAAAAATCTGTAGTTTTTCTATTTTCATATCACAGTTAGGTCTGGATGTAACGATGGCAGTTACAGTTAATTGTTTATAGTTGTTTAGTTTATATAATATGAGAAATGATGAAAAATAACCATCAAACCAAAATCCACACATCCATTCTGTCACAGATCTACTTCACATAACTTGGTATTTTCTCCAAGACAAATAAAATAATTTACAAAATGAAGAATAAGCCAAAAAATAGGGAGAGAATCAGTAAAATGACTAAACTTATCAACGAAATAAGGAAAAATCTGTGAAAAATTAACAAAATGGTAAAAAAAAAAACAAAAAACATATCAATCAAATAAGTAGGAACTTGTTTGATATTCAACATATTTTTCTAAAAGAAATAATCTAATGAATTTCCATTGTACTTGTAAATTAATTTGATATTTAACTGTTAACTGATGAATCTCTGACATGAGATCAGATTCGACAGCGTCTGTTTCTCATTCGATGTGAACTGAGTGAAATCTGGGGCAGCTGTGGGACGTTTCCCATGATTCTCCTCCAGCTGCTGGAAATACCAGAGCGTCCACGTCATCTGAAGCCCCGCCCCTGAGCGGAGGAGGGGTCAACACGGTCGCCATGTGAACAGGGTTCATGACAACAGCCAGAACATGAACATAAACATGAACATAACCACATCCATCAGTTTAGACTGAAAAACAGCTACAAAAGACGTTTAACATTCATGAAAACTGACTTATTGGTCTAATGTTTGTCCACACGACTGCTGTTAAAGGTTGAACAGACGCCAATGTTCATTTAATGTAAGAAAAACTTCTATTTCCTGTTGAACTGATGCAACATCATGAGCTTTACCCACAGCAGTGAAATGTCAGTACAGTGGTTTAATAAGTCAAAGAAATAAACGAAGGGTTTGGATGGAAATGAGTCAGTCTGAGTCTCTGCAGTTCCATTAAAAACATTATCTCTTTACTTATCCATTTATTTATTTATCTATTTACTTATCTATTTATTTTACTTATCTATTTATTTATCTGTTTATTTTACTTATCTATTTATTTATCTATTTACTTATCTATTTATTTATCTATTTATTTTTCTTATCTATTTATTTATCTGTTTATTTTACTTATCTATTTATTTATCTACTTATCTACATCGAGAGACAAAAACAGTACAACATTGCAGAGTAAAAAGCTGTTACGTGATTATATGGAAACACATGTAACTGTAAATTACCTTCACATCTTCATCTAATCAGTAGCTTTTACCTTCGTAATGCTAAACTAACACTGTGCTAACGCTAATAACAACGGTACGCTAACTGATAAGCTCACAGCTAATCCGTAAAATATTTCAACAGGAACGACTGCCTGTGTCCACATACGGACATTTTTTAACTCCTGATAAATATCTTAGTGTAATGTTACCCATCAGCTAACTACCAGTAAATTAATTGCTAACAGGTACTGATAAGCTAACAGCTAACAAACAAAATACACACAGTAGCTAATGTCAGAGTCCAGAACCTGACACTTTTAACCTACTGACAAATATGATTGTGTAATACTAGTGGTTAGCTTACTACTAGCCTGTTAGCAGTTAGCATGCCAAATTGCTGGTTCTATACTGTTTTAACTACAAACAGTAAATAACATTAGTGACACATTTTACCAGACTTAAATATTTGACTAAAATAATGTTAAAACTAGGGATGTAATCTTAACCCTAAGCTTAGCTTAACTTAACGATAGTAAGCTAAGAGCTAACAGGCAAAATACATGCACAAAAAACTAATGCTAATGTGTCCAGAGACGTTATACTTTTTAAAAGCTAACATCATATTAAATATGATGTCGTGTTAGCTACCAGTAAGCTAGCAGCTAACAGGAAAAATACATGTACACAAAACCAATGCTAATGTGTCCAGAGACATTAGACTTTTTAAAAGCTAACATTATATTAAAAATAATGTTGTGTTAGGTATTACTAAGCTAACAGCTAACAGGCAAAATACATGCACAGAAAACTAATCCTAATGTGTCCAGAGACATTACACTTTTTATAAGCAAACATTATATTAAAATGATGTTGTGTTAGCTACCAGTAAGCTAACAGCTAACAGACAAAATACATGCACAGTATATACAACATGGTTCAGGATACTTTTAGCAAATATTGTGTTCAATTTTATATTTAGCTAAAGTTAAATAGGATGGTGTTATTTTAACCTTAACCTTGGATTACCAATAGTAAGCTAACAACTAACAGACAAAATACAGAAACTAATGTCACTATCCAGAGTTAAACCTTCTTAGCTAACATTCTGCAACATTTTAAACAAACTATTATTCAAAATGATGAGTGTTTACGTGTGAAGACGAGTTCATCACTTTTTTAACTACATATTGTTTGAACAGTGTATTCTATGTTTGTTTTCACCAGTTTTGGGTTGTGTTGTTATGCAAATGTTTAGCCCCATCGCTAGCGCTGCTCATAACTCACGACTTAGTGTTAGAATAAACACAGTGTAGTGTGGAGTCTGGATAATGTGTCTTTAATTACAGCAGATAATCATGTGTTTTATATGTGGGTTCAGTTTCAGTAACAGAAACATTAGCATCAGTTCACATGAAGGATTCACTATAACGGCTTTAACCAGATATAATAAAATGAGTCAAAAAACAAGCGTTTGAGTCTAAAACGAGGATGATAAAGTGTAGTTTGTGTTGAGACATGAACACCTGCTGCAGCGTCTCAAGGTTCAATAGAAATAATGTGGAGGACGGAGGAGAAGAGCTGAAAGGTTAGGACTCAACAGAGGCTTTGTGGACAGCTGCACTTTGACTGCACACACTGCAACACACACAGACACACACACAGTACACAGACACACACACAGTATACACACAGACACAGTACACACACAGACAGACACACACACACAGATACTCTGACAGATCAACTTTTGTGGTGGAAACAGTGGGATCTTTATTCGAGGCTCAGACTAAAACTGTGGAGGAACTGTGTCCTGGAAAAGACGATCGTAGATGTTTTAACATTATTTAACACACGATAAAACCACAGATAAATGACACAAACCCCTCAGATTCTGCATCAAACTGGATCAATGGAATAATGAGGATTAATGCCATACAATATTCTATCATATCACAGTAGTTTTAATTACATCTCCTGATCTTTTTCCTTTTATCTGATTTTAATAACATCTCCTTTAATCTTCAGGATGGAAAAGGACACGACGTCAAATAAAACTAAATATTTGAGGGTTTTCTTTCATGATGATCAGAACTGAATGTTCTTCCTCTGAGATTAGTCAATGTTTGTCGAGTTCTATCGATAAAAATAACAAATTACCGTCTTTTTACATTTTCTTTGACACCATTTTTGGGAGCTGTAATGAAATGTTTTGTCTTCAACATCATTTTTATCCTGTTACGTCTTTTTTGTTTGTTTGTTTTTGTCTTACTATGTCTTTTGTGACATTTTAGTCCCCTTTATGTCATTTTTGTCCTGTTACGTCTTTTACATAAATTTTGTTGCATCTTTTATGTAATTTTTTTGTGTGTCTTTTCTATTATGTGGGATTTTTGTCTTTAATATAATTTTGTTTATTATGTTTTTTATCTAATTTTTACCCTCGGCCACAATGGCTGCAGGGTACTGTCATCAGTTGGTCGTCCGTCCATCTGTCCAAAAACTTTGGCATGTACTGATAAGTCAGTCCACAGGGGGCAGTAGTGCACCTGATAAGTCAGGCTGAGGGTTGCACGCATGTTATGTTTGTCATGTTTAATGTAATTTTTGTGTCATTGCATCTTGTACAATGTTTTCAACTCATTTTTATTTCATGTTTTATTTTGTCTTTTTGTCATTTCTGTCTTTGAACTGAATCCAGGAGTTTGCATTTTCTGTTGACGTGTCTTCGCTCTTTCTGATTTAATTCATCATTTCATTTTGAACAGTTTTAATCCTTTTATCATCTGTGAATCTGATGTTTTTCTTGTTTTTCTTGTGCTTGTTTCATATACACCTGGTGAATAATCTCATGTTTATAAAAAATAACCTTGTATTTGTCAGATGCTTTTATTTCCTCTGGTTTTGGTTGGAATGTAAAACATCAAACAGCCTATGACCGACATAAAGACCCCCTAAACCCCGCCATCGACCCCCCGTGACCCCTGGTGATGTCAGCCTGAAACCATGAAACCATCCCATGTGACCATGGAGGAAGATGGAGCGAATGGATGGACGTGGGGACGTTTTGAAGGATTTAGAGTCTGTGTGTGTGTGTGTGTGTGTGTGTGTGTGTGTGTGTGTGTGTGTGTGTGTGTGTGTGTGTGTGTGTGTGCGTGTGTGTGTGTGGTAGGGGGGGGTCTGTAACAGGATGGTGTTGAGGGTCTGCTGGGACCACCGCTCAGGTTTCATTCTGCTCCATTAACATTTTTGTGCAGATGTGGTCGTTGTTCCAGAACCATCAGAAACCCAACGCCACCATTGGCCATCTGCTGCGGTCAAAACTCTGCATGGAGAGGGGGCGGAGCTTCACCATACTTCAATTGCACAAGGAAAAGCCTTGGGTCCATTGTGTCGTCACATGGTCACATGGTCATGAGGTCATCGACACCGTGGCCCAGTCGGTTTGATCCACTTCCTGTCAGGATCTGAGCTAAAACTGTCCGCCAGGAATTCACAAGAAACAGGAAACACTCAGACGACTTTCTCCCTGAACCGGGAGGGGGGGGTTTCAACCTGTGGCTCCGGGACCACTTTTGGATCTGAGGCCCTTTTCAAGAGGCTCCATGTGGTTTCGTCCAAAAACATTTGGAAATGAATAACACTTGTTTTCACTCATTCTGCTGTTATTGTTCCAACCATAAAGTGGTTCTGATGTTTATGCAGGTGTTAAAAAGTAAATGACACCAAATGGATAAAAATAACAAGAGTAAAAGTAGAATGTGAAGGTTTTCATCTGTTCACTTCAACACAAAGAAAACCTTCACATACCTGTTAGTAGTTAGAATAATGACAAATGTCACCGTTTACTTCAGTGTAGTTCTGTAAATGCACCAAAACTCACATCCATATATTCAGTATAAACTAATACCAAAGAGATTTGTAAACAGTCGCCATTTTGAGGTTAAACATATAAGGATATGTTTTAGCTCCAGACAGTTTTTTAAATCTATTTCTGTCCAAAAGTGGCTGTTAGAGATAGTAGCCTAAAGGATACCGACCCATGAACTAAACCCTCACAGACCATCTGAACCGATTTGGACCAAACTGAACCAATCCAGACCCATCTGAGCCAATTCAGACCCATCTGAACCAATCTGGACCAATCTGAACTGATCCAGACCCATCTGATCCGATCCAGAGCATGTGAACCCATCCAGACCCATCTGAGCCAATTCAGACCAAACTGAACCAATCTGGACTCATCTGAACCGATCCAGACCTATCTGAGCCAATTCAGACCCAATCTGAACCAATATGGACCAAACTGAACTGATCCAGACCAATCTGAACTGATCCAGGCTCATCTGATCTGATCCGGACCATGTGAACCCATCAATCAAATTTTATTTATATAGCACCAAATCATAACAAAAGTTATCTCATGACACTTTACATATTGAGTTGGTTGAAACCAGACTCTAAGCCAGTTTACAGAAACCAACAGAATCCTCCAGGAGCAAACACTAGTGAGTGGAGACAGAGGAAGCACAAAGTACCTTTAACAGCAGAAACCTGGAGCAGAGCCAGACTGAGGAGGATGGACGAGTGACAGGACCAGTTGGGGTTAGAGAGAGAGGGTAAAGGAGGAGAAAAAGAGAGAGCAATAGAGAGAGAGAGACTGGGGGAGAAGGGGGGAAGTAGGGGGAGACGCATGGATGGAACTGATGCACAGAAAACTGAACTAGAACATTTATGGAAGTATAGAATAAACACTATCACTATCATCCAGACCCATCTGAGCCAATTCAGACCAAACTGAACCGATCCAGACCCATCTGAACCCATCCAGACCTATCTGAGCCAATTCAGACCCATCTGAACTGATCCAGACCCATATGATCTGATCCGGACCATGTGAACCCATCCAGACCCATCTGAGCCGATCCAGACCCATCTGAACAAGACTTTTAACCCTAACACAAAAACCCAGATGAGTTTTATCGGCAGTGAAATTAATAAAAACAGTCTGGATCTCTTGTATAAAATCCAAAACAACATTTACATCCATTAAAACTCTTTTCATTTTGGGTCCAGTTTGACTCTTTAACTTTGTGACTTTTTTCTGGTTTAATGGAGTCGATGCAGTAAATGTAAAGTCGTTCATGTACAGTTGGACAGTTTCCTTAAAATAAGCTGTAAATCTGAGTGGACAGCTGCCGGTCGTTACTTCATTTTCATATTTGTTCATCTGTTGTGTCTTTTATAATTCATAAAACCCATAAATCACAGTCATTCAGGACCAAAACTCAGACAGTTGGAGGCTGATCTTTGGTCGTGCTGACAGTGACTGGAGGAGGTGAATTAACTGTAAAAGACACAACAACAGAAAAATATCAAAGATGCGACGGTTTAAGGATGAACTCAGCTTGAACTGGTGTCTGATGTTTGTCCAGCTCTGGGTCAAAGGTCAGACCAGGTTGAGTTCTTACAGATAAAACCTTAAATCCAGATAAAGCGTCTGAGAAGCGGAGTCCAGACCCAGAGGAGGGGAGTGTTTCCTGAGGCCTCCAGAGCAGAGGAATGTACACCAGCTCGTAAAAACACAAACGTTTGAGGAACAAACTGAGCGAAAGCAAACACTCATCAGCAGATCCGCGAGAGGCAGGAGGACGAAACAGGAAGAGGAAGAAACACCATGAGGATGAAGTGGTGACCGCAGCGTCCACTGATCTGACAGGAAACGCACAAATAAAGCCTGACCCCATGACGGCGAAGGATTCAACCACAACATGATGAAACTGTTAATGCACAACAACGTCCTTTAAACAGAAGAACAAACCAGACTGAGGCTGGATTCAACTGGAATAAAAACTACAAAAAGACACTTAGAGAAAAGGAGAGACAGATGGGTGGGTAGATAGAGGGAAAAACAACAAATTCATGGATGATAATTCACAAAATGAATTTTTTTAAAAAAAGGGACAAAATGAACAAACATAAGCAGCAAAATGTGTAAAGACAAAAAATAAGCAGCAAAATTAGTGAAAAATAAGACAAAATTAATAAAAACGGGCAAGAAAACGGATTAAAAAAATAATACTTAAATATGCTTAAAATTACTTTGACACAGTTGGATGTCAACAAAACATTTTCATTAGCTTGAAAACAGTTAGTATTGAAATTAGCATTAGCCAACATTAGCTATACAGTCACTGAAACAGTTAAAATCTGCAAGATGGTTAATGTTAATATCTGAAAATATGACAATAAGATAGATAGATAGATAGATAGATAGATAGATAGATAGATAGATAGATAGATAGATAGATAGATAGATAGATAGATAGATAGATAGATAGATAGATAGATAGATAGATAGGCTAACTAGCTAAATTAGCCTCTTGTCTTCATATACATTCACACAAATTTGACTGAAAAAATAAAAATAAAACCCACACATTAACTAAGAGTTACAAACTCTGAAAATCAAGATGAATATACTCAAATATGCTTAAATTTACATTAATGTCACTGTTGGATGTCGACATAAAACTTTTTCATTAGCTTAAAAACAGCTCATATTGAAAGTAGCATTAGCTAACATTAGCTACACAGTCAAACAGCAAACTCTGCAAAATGGTTAATGTTAATATAATCTATAAACAGACAGACACTAACGCCCTGTTATGATGTAAACTTTTCCTTTTCACATCCGTTTTTCTAATTCGTCACTAAAATGATTCACATGTTTAGAACTAGTTCCTCACTTTATTAAACTGGTACAGCTGACATTAAACTGAATATTATCCTTTTATCACACTTAATTAACATGAATCCTGTTAGTAGTCCATATGTGACCTGGGTTTATTCTTGGTTTTACTGTAAAACTCGTCCTGTTGTTTCTGTTCCTGTTTCGTTGTAAAAACATCTGATATAAACAGACTCTGATCAGACGTTTAATCCAGTCATTATCTATATCTGCTCTTTTTTTGTGACTGATCGTCTTCTTCCTCGTCGTCTGAACTTTAACACAGCTCCATTAAGATCATTGACTTAAACTGGTTTTTCGACAGGAGACCCTTCAGAATTGTGGTCCACTTCTACCTGTTGGATGTTTGATCCAACACAAATAAAACCCACACGTCACCTTCAGTTTGTCTGTTGGAACCATGTCCTGAGGACCTGAGGGCTTCAGTACAGGTGAATATATTCCTACTCTCAGACTGTCATGAGTTTAATGTAACGTGTACAGACGTCGTCCTAAACCAGAAAAATCTGCACCACAGACGCCGAACAAATGTAAAATATGCAAATCATCCATGACGGCAACACAACAGGACTCAGCATCACCACTAGGGCTGTGTATTGGCAAGAATCTGGTGATACGATACAAATCACAATACTAGGATCACGATAGGATATATCACAATATATCATGATACTGTTAAAGAGGTAATTTTTTGTTTGTTTCTTTTTTTAAATGATTATTTCCTGGAAGAATTGAATTCCACCAGAAATCTGCACAAATACTAAAGACATTTTTATTTGATCACAACAGGATCTAATGTTATATCCCAAAATGTTCCTGTGTTCAAACTGAAATTCTGTTTTTCAGACGTTACAGTTTCAGATCCTGTTCAAATGTTCATATTCTATTAGTTCACAACTAACATCAGAACAGTATTTTTGTCCCAACGAAGGAACTACCATCTGCCTCTCAGACAGTAAAAAGTGCTTTTAGGATGATTGAAATAACCATTATTTAATAAAACAGTGTTAACTAACAAATAAAATATAAACAAAAAACAAAAATGAACCTCCAATATCTGCATTTGAATAAATACCTAAAAATATTGATACAGTACTTTTTTAATATCGATACAGTATTGTGAAATGAAATATTGTGATATATTGCAGAACTGGTATTTTCTAACAGCCCTAATTATCACTGGTCCAGGAGGAAAAACCCAGACCTGGAACTGGATTCAAGAGTCTACATCGATGGAACCAGATCCAGAGGTTAGTACCAACTGAAGAACTGGAGTTTAGTCCAGACCCAAACCAAGACCAGAACCACAGCAAACAGGACGTTACGACAATAAACATCAAATTCAAGAGCAGGAGGTAGATGTGATAATGTCTGAAAACAGCTTTAAGGCATCTATGTGTTCTATTTCTACGGATACATGTGGGTCTGTCCATGAAACTGGGTTTATTTTAGTATCTGTCACTTTTCCATCTTTGTAGACCCAATAATAAAAGGTAAATGTAGACAGATTTACTCCAGGATGGACGTAATGATGACCTCATATAAATGCAAAACAAATTATCCTCATGCTCTGAGTCGTCCCATAATTAATGAGTATTTAATCAAATAATGGGTCCAAAAATAGGACCCAAATATGGACATTAAATCTCAGTGCATTAGATGTGTAAACGTGTGTAAATGCTCTTCTAAATAAAGACACTGTGTTCAATGTGTGGATCCCAGTGTTTTTTCTAATCCACACATGTAGGGTTTTCATCAGTCTCAGACTCATTTCAGGTTTGGTGTGGAACCCATCGTGTCCACTGGTGTTACATACAGAACCTGAACATTTAAACACTAATAAATTGTGTTTTTTTCCCAGGGGCGTCGCTACCAACTGTAATTAATTGTAATAATCATAAAGTATTTAGCTTCATCACACCTGTAGATGAACCACAGAATGAAAGTGTCTATACATACGATTTATACTGTCAAACATTTTTTAAAAATTAGATAAAATCCTCCTCATTGTCTTTATATTAAAGATCCATGAAGTTCTGCCAAAAATGCCGACGTATTGGTTGGAGTCACTTTTATGAGATGGGATGAGAACCATTAAGAGACAAACGTCAGAGGAAAAGAAAAGACGTGATAAAAGTCGACTCCACACAGGTGAGTTTGACTCTGAGGCTTATGAACGGACACACAGTTATTATGGGATGTTCTTATCTTTACTAAGTTTCTGTTTGTTGATCCGTGGTTCAGACTAAACTGACAGTTCTGACCATGTTTGTTGGATTCAAACTGATCTGTAGTTCAGAGATTGACACAAACCAACAGAAAACAGAGGGGAGTTCAATTTAAACACACGGCTAAGCTAACAATGCTAAGCTAACAGAGCAGAGCTAACAGAGCTAAGCTAACAGAGCTACGTTAACAAGGCTAAGCTAACAGAGCTGAGCTAACAGAGCTATGTTAACAAGGCTAAGCTAACAGAGCTAAGCTAACAGAGCTACGTTAACAAGGCTAAGCTAACAGGGCTATAATGTAAACTATCAGCAGACACAGAACATCATCTTTATAAAACACTGTTTTTTTAGGGGACACTCTGGTGGTTTTACTGGTTCTGGTTCTGCTGTAGGTTTGTTACTTAACGTTTTCTTTATAGGTTTTATCGTAGAACCATTGTGTTGGTTTTAATGGTTTTGTTTTGAGGACAGTTGGTGATCAGTGAAGGTCCAGAACCAGAACCTGGACCTGGACCTGGTTTGGTACTTGGACCTGATGTTTTCTGTTATTCTTCTCAGAACCAGAACTGAACACGTTTCTGCTTTTTTGCATTAAAACACTGTTGAGTGAAAATATCACATTGTTCTATTATTTCAGAAACATTCATTTGTTTTTTGTTTTGTTTTTATAAAGTTGTGAAACTGACTCAAACCTCTGTAACTGAGTTCAAATTAAACCCATACATGAATCTTTTACCTGGAAAATGGGCTCATTTAAAGTTAAATGTGTTCCATTTGCTGTTGATTCTGTCTTTTCCAAACTCATCCAACCTGTGATGCAGAAGTTCTGCAGGTTTGGACCGAACTGGACCAAGATCCAGAACCATCAGAACCAGGACCTGAGTAAGTTCTAGACCAGCAGGATCTGGTCCTGGTGGTCTGTGTGTTTTATTCCACTTTATTATCATTAGATTCTAATAAAACTCATCAGAGTCAGCTGTTTTGTTCTTTTACTTCCGGTTTATTGTTAAACTTTTTTCCGAACCGAACCTGTTCAAAGTTGAACTCATGAAATCCTCTTTTCTTTGACTTTGGACTCAAACCAGCCTCTAAACTTAAAGAAAAGGATCAGATCTGACCTTAGTCCTGGTTCTGGATGTGGACTGGTCCAGTACAGACCCGGGTCCTGGTCCGGTCCCGGTCCGGACTCTACTGGACCATAAACCTCTGCTTTTTACCTTCTTTGGGTTCGATCCGGATCCTCGGACCCTCCAGCCCCATGAGTCCGGAGAACATGTCCCCGACCCGGTCCAGACCCCCGGTCCGTCAGAACCCGGTCCCACACAGACTCAGACCGACCCGGGACCCAGAGGAGTCCGGGTCCGAACCGCTGGGCTCATTTCCGCCGTGGAGCCCGAACCAGGAGCCGGTTTAGTCCCAAACAAACCCCCCAGACCCGAAAGTAGTCCACTGGAGCGGGTCCCGGTCCTGCTGGGGTCCAGCTGGGTCCTTCTGGGTCAGAACCAGGCTGTGTGGTCCGGAGTCGGTGTCGGTAAACCCGCTCATCGGCCTGATGCGTTAATCCAGATCCAGATCCAGGTCCAGGTCCACATCCAGGTCCAGGTCCACATCCGTCTGCGCGTCGTGCGTCACGGAGCCGCGATGTGGGCAGGAATTCCACTCCAGACCGGGACCTCCTCCAGACCGGGACCTCCTCCAGACCGGGACCTCCTCCAGACCGGGTCCTCCTTAGACCTGGTCCTCCTTAGACCTGGTCCTCCTCCAGACCAGGACCTCCTCCAGACCGGGTCCTCCTCCAGACCGGGTCCTCCTTAGACCTGGTCCTCCTTAGACCTGGTCCTCCTCCAGACCAGGACCTCCTCCAGACCGGGTCTTCCTTAGACCTGGTCCTCCTCCTCTGAGTCCGTTATATTTTTTAAACCAGTTTCTGTTTTTTTTTTCCATGAATTTGAAAAAGTCAAACAGGAGGAGTTAAATCTGAAACAGAAAAACAGTTCAACATGTGTCTGATAAAAAAAAAAAAAAAAGACTGAAAATAAAAGAACAAACATCTGTAGAAGGGAGAACAAAAAAAGGACTAATAATGCAAAAAAAAAGTGAATAAAAAAGCTAAATAATGCGTAAAATGAATAAAAACTGTATCAAATAATCAGTGACATGAGCTAAACTGAATAAGATAAGAAAATGAAAAAAACAGAACAAAGTAATATGTAAAATGAAAAAAAAAGTGTTAAATTAATAAAATGAACAAAAATGGGAAAAGTAGATAATATGTGCAAATCTGAACAAAATGTATAAAATAATTAGTAATATTAATTAACATGGATAAGGAGTAAAATTTAAAAAATAAATAAATAACAATATGTAAAATGAACAAAAATGAGAAAATGAATTTGATAATATAGAAGATGACCAAAAATGGATAAAGTAGTCAGTAAAAAAAATAAATAAATAAATTTTATATATATATATATATATATATATATATATATATATATATATATATATATATATATATATATATATATATATATATATATATATATATATACACACAGGGTGGGGAAGCAAAATGTACAATATTTTGAGGCAGGGATTGAAAGACAGTGTATGACCAATTAGTTTATTGAAAGTCATGAGAATTTATTTGCCACAAGAAAATGTCCATAATAGAAAATGTTTTTATTCTATGTGTCCTCCTTCTTTCTCAATAACTGCCTTCACACGCTTCCTGAAACTTGCGCAAGTGTTCCTCAAATATTGGGGTGACAACTTCTCCCATTCTTCTTTAATAGTATCTTCCAGACTTTCTCATAATAGTTTTGCTCATAGTCATTCTCTTCTTTCCATTATAAACAGTCTTTATGGACACTCCAACTATTTTTGAAATCTCCTTTGGTGTGACGAGTGCATTCAGCAAATCACACACTCTTTGACGTTTGCTTTCCTGATTACTCATATGGGCAAACGTTTCTGAAAAGGTATGGATAATAGTGTTAGGTATGATTATGACATCAATATGTTTGGGTTCAAAACAATTGCCGTAGTGCCTGCTGAGAAAAAACAACTAAATGTTCATTGTAAATTTTGCTTCCCCACCCTGAATATATATATATATATATATATATATATATATATATATATATATATATATATATGTATGTATATATGAGAAGAAGGTCTGAATGTGAGAAAGAAAGAAAAATCAGAACAAAACAGAAAATGAAAACAGACAAAACATTAACACAGAGATAATAATAATACTAGTACTACCTGGCAGAGGTGTTTCTGTCAGACTGCAGTGGAAGCTGAGCTTCCCCTAAAATTACGGAAATTAAATGCTCACATCTGTTCAGTTGTTTTCATTTCATTGACTCCAAATGTGTTGGAACATGTTCATCTCTCAGACCAGTTGGTTCAGAATCAGTTTGATCCCAGATCAGTGGACTAGATGTTGTTCAGTTCTCCATTCTCGTGTCTCTGTTTTCTCCTCCATCTCTGCTCAGTGCATTTGTCCGTAGACGCTCAGCGTCCATGCACTTCAGTGGGACTGAGTGGAACTGGTTTTTTCATTGACTCTAAACTGGACGCTAATTGAATAAATGCCATGATGTTGTCCCGCCCCCGGACGCTCTGCGTCTCTGGGGGTGAATGGAGCTGTGGGCGGAGCTCGGCCGGGCTGGACAGTGAGCTTCCACGTGCTGATTGGAGGATCGGTCGAAAGGCTGAATCCGGTTTGATTGACAGCTGTTTTCAGATCTCCTCCTTCACTGACACAGTTCAGTTTAATACCGTCACACATTCTGCTGTGAAATCAGAGAAACCACTACCAAATTACTTGTTCATTTCTTGCACTGTAAATAAAACACACTCATTGTACTTCCTTGTTTCAATTTAACATAATTTCAACTTATTCTTGTTTACTTGGTACGATAAGGTCACTGACCAGTTTCTTAAAAAGGAACGAAGGACGAATTTATGTTTAAACAACTTTACCGTTTTTTTGATGTAAGCCGACAATGAGCTCCCCCTGTCTGAAAGACGAGCAGCCGCCACTGCTAACTAGTACCACTAATCCTAACCATCATATGTCTATCACTGAATTAAATTTATTCACTTCATCTACAGAATAAGCAACAAAAAGAACAAAATATAAAAAAATGATGAAACAATAAACAGAAATGAACATTTATTCCATTTCATCTTCATCCTGATCAACAACAACCTCCACATGAATCTGAACCGAAAAGACATAAAATATCATATTTGGGATTAAAGGATCATATTCAGATCATCAATAAATGATCAATTTGTCGTTTGTAGCATCACTGCATCCAAATGAAGAGAAATCATAAAAAAAAAAAAAAAATCAGCAAAATGAACAGAAATGAACGAAGGAAGCAAGAAAATAAAGAAAAAAATAAAACAATCTGTAAAATAAAAGGTAATAAAGTGAAAAAATTAACAAAATCAAGAAAAGTGAACAAAGATATTAAAACAATTAATACAATTAACAAAAAATTCTAAAATAATAAGAGGTTTTTAGTCGAGGAAATGAAACTAATGTTTTTATAAATTAAATATTTCATTATTCAGTTCATCAGTGTTTGGACCAGAAGGAGTCCAGTGAAGTACAGATACTTCATACACTGAAGTACTGCTGTAAAAGTACAACCCTCTACTGTGGGTTTAGTTCGGAGTCTGTGACGGTTCTTCTTCTGTCTCTGATTTTCTGTCAGATTCTTCTTCTGTGGTTACAATAGGAGGTTGATTGACAGGTGAAGTTTCCCGTTTTCACCACTAGGGAGCAGTGTCTACTCATATCAGACTGTTATCGGTTTATTTATTGGTTTAACTCTATTTTTTATTGATTATCCATCAGGTAAATGATGCTCAGAGACGTCATTATATTCACATTTAACAAGAAAGTAAAAATAACAGTGGAATTAAATGAAAAATAAATAAATAAATAAAAAACAGATAATGAGGTTTGATTTATGGCTGTAGGATGTAAATACTGCAGTAGAGTCAGTTTTTTCCTTTTATACAAAGTTTATTGTCTGTAGAAAAATGAGACCACGTTAAATTAATACAAAAATAAAAGGAACATTTAGTTCATAAAATAGACTGAATGTAGTTTAAACAACATTTTTTACATTTAAATCATGTTTTGCTTAAATTTTAACCAGTTTCAATGGATATAATCAGATCATGAACAGTAACATTTGAACTAAAACAGAAAGAAAACTGATTTTTTTTTTTTTTTTTTTTTTTTTTTTTTTTTTACGTGTTTTCACTAAAGAACGTCTGACTGATGTGATTCAGTGACTATATATATATATATATATATATATATATATATATATATATATATATATATATATATATATATATATATATATATATGATTATTTATTTTTATTAAATGATTAAATGAAGTCATTATTGAAAGTAATCAGATTAAATTCTACTTGGATCCAGTGAAATATTCAGTCAAACTGAGGATGAACTTAATCCTCTATAATATGACTCATCACTTATATAAAATAATTAGATACTTTGTCGAGTCCTGGATGAAAAACTGGGTCAGAACCAGAACCAGACGTTCCTGTAGTTCTCAGATTCACCACCAGGTGTCGCACCTTCACCATAAACAGAAAATATCAAACAGATTAAACATGAACATTAGGATCAAATACAGGTTTTATCAGGTTCATGATCCATGTATTTAGTTTTTAAACAGTAAAACTGATGTTTAATGATCAGAAAACTTGGATTAATAAGTGATTTTTGTGATGAAGTATAGATTTATTTAAATATGAAGTTAAACCCAGGTTTTATATTTATATTTTAATGCAGAGACATTTTGACATAAAATGCTGATTAATGGTGTTCGACTGGTGGTCCATGGCCCTAATGTGGCTCCAAATGAATAAACCAAATGGAACACGATTATTATTTAGTCATATGTTACTGTCAATCTTTTACCATTAAATGTGAAATCAAAACACTGAATAAAATCTGTTTCAACATTTCATCAAATTTTTCTAAACTCAGATACTTTATTTATCAAAACACTGATAATTATTTAATTAAAATAGTCCAGGGGTTCCCAAAGTGGGGTACATGTACCCCCAGGGGTACTTGGAAGAAGCCCAGGGGGTATTTGACATTTTTTTGGAAAAATCCATTAAATAAGTCATCATGTACTAAATACAAAATAAATAATGAGAATTAATGCTGAAATATAAAACACAATAAATACATTCATATGATAGTTTTATTAACTTTGGTAACATTTGAAGAACATTTACATTTGATATTATTCAAAATGAGCTTATTTGAGTAGATAATTATTTTTTTGTTGATGAAAGGTTCATTCATTAATTAATGACCTTTTTTTAATTTTCCTTATGAATGAAAGAGGGAACTTTTCACTTAAAATTTTGCACAAAATTTACTTATTTAAAAATGTGTTATTTTTTATATATTACAGTTAAAAATGTTTTTTGCCTAATTTTTTTTCAATCAAAAATGCTGAAGTGAGAGTTGGGGGTAAAAAGTCTATTTCAGGGGAAACTCCACTGTAAAAAGTTAGAGAAATACTGAAATAGTCAAAATAAGTCAAATTTAACAGTAACAGAATAAGAGTAAATCATTCATTCAAACTCGGCTTTGGGGCTGTTGTTTGGTTAGAGGGGCTGTTGTTTGGTTGGTGGGGCTGTTGTTTGGTTGGAGGGGCTGTTGTTTGGTTAGAGGGGCTGTTGTTTGGTTAGAGGGGCTGTTGTTTGGTTGGTGGGGCTGTTGTTTGGTTGGAGGGGCTGTTGTTTGGTTAGAGGGGCTGTTGTTTGGTTAGAGGGGCTGTTGTTTGGTTGGAGGGGCTGTTGTTTGGTTAGAGGGGCTGTTGTTTGGTTGGAGGGGCTGTTGTTTGGTTAGAGGGGCTGTTGTTTGGTTGGTGGGGCTGTTGTTTGGTTGGTGGGGCTGTTGTTTGGTTGTTGGGGCTGTTGTTTGGTTGGTGGGCCTGTTGTTTGGTTAGAGGGGCTGATGTTTGGTTGGTGGGGCTGTTGTTTGGTTAGAGGGGCTGTTTGGTTAGAGGGGCTGTTTGGTTAGAGGGGCTGTTGTTTGGTTAGAGGGGCTGTTGTTTGGTTAGAGGGGCTGATGTTTGGTTGGTGGGGCTGTTGTTTGGTTAGAGGGGCTGTTGTTTGGTTAGAGGGGCTGTTGTTTGGTTAGAGGGGCTGTTGTTTGGTTAGAGGGGCTGTTGTTTGGTTGGTGGGGCTGTTGTTTGGTTGGTGGGGCTGTTGTTTGGTTGGTGGGGCTGTTGTTTGGTTAGAGGGGCTGTTGTTTGGTTGGTGGGGCTGTTGTTTGGTTAGTGGGGCTGTTGTTTGGTTGGTGGGGCTGTTGTTTGGTTAGAGGGGCTGTTGTTTGGTTGGTGGGGCTGTTGTTTGGTTGGTGGGCCTGTTGTTTGGTTAGAGGGGCTGTTGTTTGGTTGGTGGGGCTGTTGTTTGGTTGGTGGGCCTGTTGTTTGGTTAGAGGGGCTGATGTTTGGTTAGAGGGGCTGATGTTTGGTTAGAGGGGCTGTTTGGTTAGAGGGGCTGATGTTTGGTTAGAGGGGCTGTTGTTTGGTTAGAGGGGCTGTTGTTTGGTTGGTGGGGCTGTTGTTTGGTTAGAGGGGCTGTTGTTTGGTTAGAGGGGCTGTTGTTTGGTTGGTGGGGCTGTTGTTTGGTTGGTGGGCCTGTTGTTTGGTTGGTGGGGCTGTTGTTTGGTTGGTGGGCCTGTTGTTTGGTTAGAGGGGCTGTTGTTTGGTTAGAGGGGCTGTTGTTTGGTTAGAGGGGCTGATGTTTGGTTAGAGGGGCTGATGTTTGGTTAGAGGGGCTGTTTGGTTAGAGGGGCTGATGTTTGGTTAGAGGGGCTGATGTTTGGTTAGAGGGGCTGTTGTTTGGTTAGAGGGGCTGTTGTTTGGTTGGTGGGGCTGTTGTTTGGTTAGAGGGGCTGTTGTTTGGTTAGAGGGGCTGTTGTTTGGTTAGAGGGGCTGTTGTTTGGTTGGTGGGCCTGTTGTTTGGTTGGTGGGGCTGTTGTTTGGTTGGTGGGCCTGTTGTTTGGTTAGAGGGGCTGTTGTTTGGTTAGAGGGGCTGTTGTTTGGTTAGAGGGGCTGTTGTTTGGTTAGAGGGGCTGTTGTTTGGTTGGTGGGCCTGTTGTTTGGTTAGAGGGGCTGTTGTTTGGTTAGAGGGGCTGTTTGGTTAGAGGGGCTGTTGTTTGGTTAGAGGGGCTGTTGTTTGGTTGGTGGGGCTGTTGTTTGGTTAGAGGGGCTGTTGTTTGGTTAGAGGGGCTGTTGTTTTGTTAGAGGGGCTGTTGTTTGGTTAGAGGGGCTGTTGTTTGGTTAGAGGGGCTGTTGTTTGGTTAGAGGGGCTGTTGTTTGGTTAGAGGGGCTGTTGTTTGGTTAGAGGGGCTGATGTTTGGTTAGAGGGGCTGTTGTTTGGTTAGAGGGGCTGATGTTTGGTTAGAGGGGCTGTTGTTTGGTTAGAGGGGCTGTTGTTTGGTTAGAGGGGCTGTTGCAGCTGATGGCCTCACCTGAGATGATCAGAGCACAATAGAGGACGGATGTAAAAACACACACTCAGATATTATCAACGCAAGGAATCATGGGAGATTTGGCACAAAACCTTTATTCAAGAAAACAACTGGAGTCATCAGATGAAAATCAGAGAAAAGACACAGAGCCGTTGCCAACGGCAACAGAACAAATGGAACATATGTAAACTAAAATGGACCGCCATCTGGAGGAGGAATACAACCAGGACCAGGACTAGAACCAGGACTAGAACCAGAACTAGAACCAGGACTAGAACCAGGACCAGTACTAGAACCAGAACTAGAACCAGGACCAGAACTAGAACCAGGACCAGTACTAGAACCAGGACCAGGACTAGAACCAGAACCAGAACCAGGACTAGAACCAGGACCAGGACTAGAACCAGAACTAGAACCAGGACCAGAACTAGAACGAGGACCAGTACTAGAACCAGGACCAGGACTAGAACCAGAACCAGAACCAGGACTAGAACCAGGACCAGGACTAGAACCAGAACTAGAACCAGGACCAGGACTAGAACCAGAACCAGAACCAGGACTAGAACCAGGACCAGTACTAGAACCAGAACCAGCTCAATGAAAGGAAAAAAACACAAGGAGAAAAAACTTAACATCAGTGTTTAAGGAGGAACAAAGTGAACATTCGCAGATGAAACACATCCTGGTTTTATGGTTTGGTTCATGTTTTTCCATCATCAGAAAATTCAGTTTAGATTTGATCAGATTAAAATGTAGAAGAAAAACTGATGATCTGATTAACGAGTAAATTTTTGAAGAAAAAAATGAAACATTTACAAGAAAAAAAATGTAGTTTCTGTCAGTAACGTGAATATTCGGAGATAAAACTTGTTTCTAAACTCAAACTGCAGGTTTTTTTTTTTTTTTTAATGAATAATCCTTTTTTCTTTAACAGTAAATTTAAGACTGAATGACACTAATATCAGCTCAGTTTTGACTTTTTTCTTGTAAAATTAAATGACCTCAGTAAACATATATTCCAGTAGAATTATGACTTTAATCTCAGATATTCAGAGCTGCTTCACTGAAATATTTCACCAAAAAATTCAGATTAACGTCATAATTTATAGAAAAAACCATGAATATTCTATGAGACTAACATCAGAAAACAGAACCATGGAAGTGAATTTATATCAGAGGTTTTCAGACTGATCTCAGGTCAGTCTCAGTCATTTTTCCTGCAGATTCTCATAAACGTCCGTCTTTAACTTCACAGAATATTCACATATGATCTTGACTCTGGATGTTTTACTCCATTTTTTTTCTCTTCAATGGTCCTGATTGGCTGTCGTCCGACCCGGCGCTCCGCCCACAGAGACCCGGTTCCAGTGTCAGTACAGAGGGCGTAACCCAGGGTGATCCTGGAGTGGGCGGGACCTACACCACTCCCTCGTCGGGGTCGATGAGCGTCGTCCGACTGGAGAAGACGTCGGCCAACATGTGTTTGGGGATCTCGGAGCCGCGGACGCGCAGGGTGTAGCAGGCGTCCTCCACTTTGCCCAGACTCTGACGGAGCGTGTGCAGCTTCTTGGAGACCTCGTACGGACCCGTGTTCCCGATGTACGAGAAGCCGTCGTGGATCTGCCGCAGGAACTGGCTGAGGCGGAACGGCGTGTCGATGTCGCCGTTGCCCACGCTGCTGATGCACATCCTCATCAGCTCCCCGGTGAGGTCGGCCACGCCCAGCAGGTAGTCTGAGGGCGTCACCTGGAAGGTCAGCACCTGGGCACTGAGAGGCGGGGCTTCACACGAACCCTGGACCAGAGGTAAACCACCAGAGGACAGACCGCATGAGTAAAACCAGCCCACCTGCCTGGGCCAGGTCGACTTACAATAATCTGTTTCTACCTGTGTCTGGAAACGAGCCAATCACAAAACCAAATACACTAAAATGTACTAAAGTCACTGAAATACACAAGGAAACATGCTAAAATACACTAAAATGTACTAAAGTGCACTGAAATACATAAGGACACATGCTAAAATACACTAAAATGTACTAAAGTGCACTGAAATACACAAGGACACATGCTAAAATACACCAAAATGTACTAAAGTGCACTGAAATACACAAGGACACATGCTAAAATACACCAAAATGTACTAAAGTGCACTGAAATACACAAGGACACATGCTAAAATACACTAAAATGTACTAAAGTCACTGAAATACACAAGGAAACATGCTAAAATACACTAAAATGTACTAAAGTGCACTGAAATACACAAGGACACATGCTAAAATACACTAAAATGTACTAAAGTGCACTGAAATACACAAGGACACATGCTAAAATACACTAAAATGTACTAAAGTGCACTGAAATACATAAGGACACATGCTAAAATACACTAAAATGTACTAAAGTGCACTGAAATACACAAGGACACATGCTAAAATACACCAAAATGTACTAAAGTGCACTGAAATACACAAGGACACATGCTAAAATACACTAAAATGTACTAAAGTGCACTGAAATACACAAGGACACATGCTAAAATACACTAAAATGTACTAAAATACACTGAAATACAAAAGGACACATGCTAAAATACACTAAAATGTACTAAAGTGCACTGAAATACACAAGGACACATGCTAAAATACACTAAAATGTACTAAAGTGCACTGAAATACACAAGGACACATGCTAAAATACACTAAAATGTACTAAAGTGCACTGAAATACACAAGGACACATGCTAAAATACACTAAAATGTACTAAAATACACTGAAATACAAAAGGACACATGCTAAAATACACTAAAATGTAGTAAAGTGCACTGAAATACACAAGGAAACATGCTAAAATACACTAAAATGTACTAAAGTGCACTGAAATACACAAGGACACATGCTAAAATACACTAAAATGTACTAAAGTGCACTGAAATACACAAGGACACATGCTAAAATACACTAAAATGTACTAAAGTGCATTGAAATACACAAGGACACATGCTAAAATACGCTAAAATGTACTAAAATACACTGAAATACAAAAGGACACATGCTAAAATACACTAAAATGTAGTACACTGAAATACACAAGGAAACATGCTAAAATACTGTAAAAAAAAATACATTAAAATATTCTAAAATACACTAAAGTGCACTGTAATACACAAGAAAATACACTAAATTACTTCAAAAAATACATTAAAATATCCTAAAATACACTAAAGTGCACTGTAATACACAAGAAAATACACTAAAATACTTTTTAAAAAATACATTAAAATATCCTAAAATACACTAAAATGTACTCAAGTGCACTGAAATAAACAAGAAAGCATGCTAAAATACACAAAAATACTTAAAAAAAATACATTAAAATATCCTAAAATACATTAAAATGTACTAAAGTGCACTGAAATACACAAAGAAACATGCTAAAATACTTAAAAAATGTATGCTAAAATATAACAAAATATCCTAAAATACACTAAAATGTACTAAAGTGCACTGAAATACACAAGGAAACATGCTAAAATACTTAAAAAAAACAAAACAACAACACACATTAACATATCCTAAAACACACTAAAGTGCATTGTAATACACAAGACAATACACTAAAATACTTCAAAAAATACATTAAAATATCCTAAAATACACTAAAATGTTTTCAAGTCCACTGAAATACAAAAGAAAATTTGCTAAAATACACTAAAATACTTTTAAAAATACACTAAAATACACTAAAATACAATAAAATGCATAAAAATGCACTTAAATACACAAAAATATCCTAAAATACAGTAAAATGTTCTAAAATGCACTGAAATACACAAGGAAATATCCTAAAATACATAAAAAATACAATAAAATATGCTAAAATACAATAAAATGCACAAAAAATACATTTAAATGCACAAAAATATCCTAAAATACACAAAATGTACTAAAATGAGCCAAAGTACAAAACAAATATGCTAAAATAGACTAAAATACACCAAAAATATGATAAAATATACAAAAAATATGATAAAATATATATTAAAAAATGCGCTAAAATACATAAAGGATCCAATCCGGCCCAAAGTGCTAAAATGACACTGTATACGTTAAACATAAAAGGAGTCAAACTGGTTTTAGTTCAGGGCCCACAAACACCCCAGTGTGATATTAGATGAAATAAAAGCATAAATATTAACCTATAAATAATGATGACGCCCAATTTTCTTCTTGATTCAATGTGAAAAAAGTAAAATTAAATGACACAAATATTTGCATGTACAAACTATCCTTTAACAGTAAAATGTGACTAAACTGAACTGTCTTCATATAAATCAGTGTAATTTTACTAATATTCTGTCTGTTATTAAATGTTTGGTGTATTTGTGGATCCACTGGGTCTGTACATTCTGTTCATAATAAACCGAGACATAATATTGTTAAAATTACACTGATATTTCTTCAATAAGTTCAGGTTGTTCATGTTATTCACATTTTTTTCTAATTTAATGTTAGTTTTTTTCACACTAAAATAAAGACAAAAAGATGGTCTTACTCTTTCTAAGTCATCATGTCTATATTTGACTGGTCCGGTCCAGTCTGCCGGTCCTGGTCTAAGGCCCTGGTTCTGTTGGAAGTGTGGGTGTTGTGCAGACGTACCTTGTGCTCGTGCGTCTCCGTCCTCATGAACACCAGTCTGGCATTGATCTCCTCCAGGCTGATTAGGCTGTGGTGGCGGATGTAATGTTGGAAGGACACGGCCTCCACGTACTCCTGGATCCCTGAACCACAAAAAAAAAAACCAAACACAACTCATCAGGAGTCAGAGACGGTCCGAGCTGGAGCCGAGGGGAACCTGGACTAGACCAAAGGAGTTAGAACCAGAACCAGAACCATAGACCCAAACCTGGACCTGAACAGACGTCAAACTCATGTTAGTTTGTGGTAAACCTGGTTTTTAAAGGGTTAAAATCTGACACTTACTGTGTATTTGGTATTTTTGTTAATGGCTAAAGTTGATGAAATGCAAAAAAAAAGGAAAAAAGTTCAAAACAAACGTATGAAAAACATTCTGACATAACGACGACACTGTGTAGATGATGAGCTGTAGGTGAGTAGAAGAGCGTCTGACACCACGGCGTTCATGAACACTGTTTCATATGACCAGCTGAGTCACTTTGTCAGGTTTTTCAGGAAACACAAAAAAACTTGATCAGAAAACGAGCATTTGATGATTTTTGGCAAAAAAGTCACTGTTGTCAATGAAGTTGACGAAATGAACCTTCACACAATCATAGATGTCAGCGTCGTATTTTCACGTCCAGCGCTTGTTTCATCTTTTATGGATCAGTTCAAACAACAGGATTTCATCAACTTTTACTCAGGATCAAGCTTTAGTTCAGTTTATTTTAGATTCTACATAAATTAACGAAACACAGAAAAAGTATTTAAAACTAGAAGCACTCGGAGAGCGCAGACCTCCGCCAAGGCTGATCAGTGGCCCCCCCCCGTGGGCCCCCCCACGCCAAGGAGGTTATGTTTTTGCCAGGGTTTGTTTGTCTGTCTGTCTGTCCGTTAGTGTGCAACATAACTCAAAAAGTTATGGACAGATTTTGATGAAATTTTCTGGTCTGCCCCCCCCCCCCCCCCGATCACCACCAAAATTTAATCATTTCTTCCTTATCCCATTTCCAACAAACCCTGAAAATTTCATCAAAATCTGTCCATAACTTTTTCAGTTATGTTGCACACTAACGGACAGACAAACAAACAGACAGACAGACAAACAAACAGACAGACAGACAAACAAACAAACCCTGGCAAAAACATAACCTCCTTGGCGGAGGTAACTATTAAAGAGAATTGACTGAATGAGTTTATTACACGTCGCCTCAGTACATCTGATTAAAATCTAATATAATTAATCTGATCTAATCTAATCTAATCTGATCTGATCTAATGTGATCGAATCAAATCGAATCATTCATTCATTTTCTGAACCCGCTTTATCCTCACTAGGGTCACGGGGGGTCACTTGGAGCCTATCCCAGCTACCTATGGGCGAAGGCGGGGTTCACCCTGGACATGCCTCCAGTTCATCGCAGGGCTGAACATATAAAGACAATCACTCTCACATTTACACCTATGGGCGATTTAGATTAACCAATTAACCTATCAGTGCATGTGTTTGGATGGTGGGAGGAGCCGGAGTACCCGGAGAGAACCCACGCAGACACGGGGAAAAAATGCAAACTCCACCCAGAAAGGTCCCACCCCCCATCGACTGGTGTTGGAATCAAACCCAGGACCTTGCTAATATACTAATACACTAATCTAATCTGATTTAATCTAATCTAATATAATCTGATCTGATCTAAAAGTAGTAGATCTTTCGGTTAAAATCAGACAAAAATAAAATAATAACTTTATTTGTATAGCACCTTTAAAAACAAAGATTACAAAGTGCTTTGACAGAGGGCACAACAGCAGGATACACGAAGCGAGTAAAAACACTAAAACAGAAGCAACACAATTAGAGAGATGTAAGAACAAGTTAATAATCAAACAGGATCAAATTTAAAAATTAAAATTAAAAATTAAGGTCAAAAAAGGGGACAGACATCGCATAAAAGCAAGTCTATAAAAATGTGTTTTAAGAAGTAATTTAAAAGATGTTACTGATTCCGCAAGCCTTATCTCCTGGGGCAGGCCGTTCCAAAGTCGAGGGGCTCTGATGGAAAAGGCCCGGTCACCTTTTGATTTAAGCCTCGACTTTGGAACAGCCAGGAGCCCTCTGCCCCCCCGAGGATCTAAGGCTGCGTGCTGGCTCGTAGTCAACTAGCATTTCTTCTATATAACTTGGGACCAGGCCCATTCGAGCTTTAAAAGTGATCAGTAAAATCTTAAAATCAATTCTAAAACACAGGGAGCCAGTGGAGGGATGCAAGGATAGGAGTGATATGATGTTGTCTGTTAAAACTACTGCTCATTTTCCTTTACAGATTAAATCAGGTTAAATTAAATCATCCATTAAAGGAGTCTTAACTGGTGATAATTATCAGTAAAGTCGTGGTTCTTCATTTTCATCTGACTTTGCGTCTTTTTTCCGTTTTTCTTCATTTATTGTCTATAACGCTCATCGTATCTGCTCGGTGACAGACGAAGGCGATACGTGGAATAAGGCGTGCTTCCTGTGGCGTCTTCTGATTGGCCGATGAGCCTCGTTTGTTTTCTGCTCCTGTGTAAACAATGAGCCAATAATGGCAGGACGGAAGGACTCTGCTGAGTTTACTTTAGGAGGCGTTCAAAGGCAGCGTCTCCTCCGTGAATGCGGACCAGGAGGCGGGAGGAGGTGGGAGGAGGACGGCGTCCACCTGCGTCTGAGGGTCAGCGCTGTCGGACGAGGACGGCGGCGAGAAGACGACAACGCGTGGACGAGGACGGTTCAGATCAGGATGTCACAGGGTTTGGATCTGAAGACCATGACTATCTATGACACTGAAAAGTCCAATGCACCTCAAACACAACAGTGATTTCACTTTCATTTGAATCAGTTTGGTTCATTTTGGATCATTTATGGACATTTCACTGAATATTGAATTCATTTACATTCATTTGTTGTTTGTTTTCTTTTATTTTTGTTCATTTTTCTTCATTTACTGATTATTTGGGTCGTTCTCGTTCATTTGTTGTTTGTTTTCTTTTATTTTTGTTTATTTTTCTTCATTTTGTTGATTTTTTTGTTCATTTTTCTTCATTTTGTTGATTTTTTTGTTCATTTTTCTTCATTTTGTTGATTATTTTGGTTGTTTTCATTCATTTGTTGTTTGTTTTCTTTTATTTTTCTTCATTTTTCTTCACTTTGTTGATTATTTTGGTCATTTTCATTCATTTGTTGTTTGTTTTCTTTTATTTTTCTTCATTTTGTTGATTATTTTGTTCATTTTCCTTCATTTGTTTGTTTTCTTTTCTTTTTCTTCATTTTGTTGATTATTTTGTTCATTTTCATTAATTTGTTGCTTCTCTAACTTTACCCTGAAGTCTGTACAATATTTGTGTCATATTCAGTTCAATACTTTCTAAACATTGAAATAGCATAGTTTTCATCATAGATTTTATTATGTGGATTATTCATTTATGAATGTTTATATATTTTTATACAGACTAGTTTTATCTGTTTTTACTGAAACCAATGCATTGTCGCTTTGTTTTGCAGTGAATCTAAGATGTAATGTTTAAATGACAAAAAATGTGAACATTCACATTTTTAAAGGATAGTTTGTAGATGGAAACATTTTCATAAAGTAACTTGACTTTTTTCACTCTAAAACAGAAAAGATTGGAGTCGACATTATTTATAGGTTACGATGTTACTTCTTCTCCTGGTCTGACTCATTTTAGATCATATTGAGTCGAATGTTGAACCTGAACTAAATGAATTTAAATCAGTTTCTGACTTTGATCTCAGATGTTTGTTCAAATGTGTCCAATCCCAGTCAGATCCAGTGGTTCCCAGCCTTTTTTTTTTACTCCTGACCCCATTTTAACATCACAAATTTCTGGCGACCCCAGACAGTGAAAATGGAGATTTTTTTTTTTTTTTTTTGGGGGGGGGGATTAGTTTTTGATTCTGTAAAAGTTTTCTATCCTATGTTTCAAATCCAGGTCAACTTTAGAGGACATTTAGTCTATATAATATATATTATTATGGACGGAGGCAGTAAAGCCAGGTATAGATTACTGCACAAAGGGAGACTTGGATTTTCTTTGGTCAGGATATGTACAGTCACTCCATCTTGGATTTACAAGGCTGACAATTAAAGGTCCCGTATTATGCTATTTTTCAGTCACGTCATATAGGTCTCAGAAGCCCAAAAACATAGTATTTAAGTTTGTTCGCCCCAAAATCATCCTTTTTTTGGAGTTTCAGCGGTCGAAAAAGTCCCTCTCACCAGCCCTCCTCAGAACAGGCTGTTTCTGGGCCTGCTTCCGGGTATGCAAATGAACGCATCTGTCCACGCCCACTCCCCCTCCCCTCTCTGGGAGAGGACGCGGCTTCCGCTAGCGGTACTACGCGCTAATGTTGACTGTGAAGCCATGGCTCTCTCGTCTACAATACACGTCTCAGACAGAACGTCTTTCCAAACACTGGCTTTCTTTGCCTTGAGGCGTGATTGAGCCCCGACGGAAAACGGCGGTGTTGTGTCGGGTTCGTGGACCTGACACAGAAAGACGCCTGCCGCCACTAATGCAGGCAGCTACTAACAAGCTTGATGCTAACTCTACTGATGCCAACCACAAAAGGCCCGTGTTCAAAGTAGTTCTGTTGAATGTCTCTCGATATTATCAGCTCTTGCATGTCAACGGGGACGCAAACGTTAGCAGCAGTAACCGAGCTATGTTAGCTGCCATGCTAACGTTAGACGCACACATCAACAACCACCAGCTTATCCGTAATGTAGGGTTATGCAGTAAAGATACAAAAAAATAATAAGAACTTACATCTCCCACACTTGTACTTGGGTCACGAAGCGTTGGTACTGCGTCCTTCTTGATTCGGAGTCTTTGTGCTAAGCCGGAGCTGTATGGGCCCATGTTCGAAAAACACTCGTCCGTGAAATGCCGGGCACACACATACAAGCGTTTGGGAATGTTGTTTGGTCCATGACCATCACAGACAGAATCCAGCCACTTTTTACGGAGAGGCTCAGAAGTGGGGAGCAAAAATAAACTTTTGCGTTGGTATGTGCAGCCAACAACACCACAACTTGCGTGTCTCGCCTTCGCCATGTTTGTTGCCTAAGAGGTACTTCGCCAGGGCGGGGCTCGCTTTGCCAGGGTGGGGGCACAGTCAGGGGGAGGAGTTAAATCCGCTTATGTCGTCATAAGTGGACCCAACTCAAACTCGGCTGTTTGAGCATTTTCACTAAATGTGGTGTAGCAAGGCAGGGAGGAAACAGACAGTTTTCAAATTCGAACCTCATAATGAGGCTACTGCAACACACACTACTATAAGAAAACTGTCACAGAGTGAGATTTGCATAATACGGGACCTTTAATACTGAACAAACACGAACTGAAACTATGAATTCTGAAAGAGCTGCAGCATCTGAAACTGACCACAATGAACATTTGACAGAGAAACAGAACCACAGTGCTGCAGTTTCACAACCACAGTTTGTCTGAAATGGATTGGGATTGGCTCTGTACACTCAACACAGATGTTTTTTGGTAATTTTTTTTATCAATTACTTGAAATTCTAGAGGACCTCATTTGAATTCCACGCGACCCCACGTGGGGTCCTGACCCCAAGGTTGAAAAACCCTGCATTAGTCTGTCTGTGCCTCTGCACCTGAATCACTTCACAGTGAACACCTTCGGAGATGACTCCATCAGAAACACAGTCCACTTGTTTACAGAACAAACCCAAACATCATATTACCAAGTGCATTGTAGGAATGACGACCATGCGAAAGTGGTTTCTCACAGATTCTGGTAGAAAATTATCCAAATGGTTCTGAGGTAAACTTCAGTCCACCAGGGCTGTTTTATAGAATGAGTCTAGTCGGTGGATGGAGGTAAAGGACACATGTGGGTTCAACTTCACCAACAGACAAACTGAACCTGCAGGGAACTCATATTCCCACAATGCACTTTGTGACAAAATTTCCAAAAAGGCCTGAGTGATGTTTGGATTTGTTCTGTAAACAAGTAGACTGTGTTTATGATGGAGTCATGTATGAAGTTGTTCAGTGTGTAGGAAGTGATTCAGGTGCAGAAACACAGACAGACTAATGCACAGGTGTCAAACATGCGGCCCGGGGGCCAAAACTGGCCCACCAAAGGGTCCAATCCAGCTCATGGGATGAATGTGTGAAATGCAAAAATTATACTGAATATATTAACGATCAAGGATGTAAAAATCATTTTAGGTCAATTCAACCCAAAGTGGGTCAGAACCAGTAAAATACTATCATAATAACCTTTAAATAATGCAAATCACATTTTTTTCTCTTTTAGTGTAAAAAAAGTCAAATACACAAAAATGTTTACATTTAGACGAGCCCTTTTATAAAAAATGTGGACAACCAGAAAGGTCTTAAGAGAAGTATGTGGAATTTTAATAATATTCTAGCTGTTGTTTAAATGTTTGGTGCATTTGTGCACACTGTGATCTATAAATTATAATGTACATGTGTAAATGATAAACTGAGGCATAATATTGTTAAAATTACACTTATTTTTCTTTAGAATTTTCAGGTTATTCATATTTGTTCATGTTATATTTGAGTACAGTTTGTAGATGGTAAACATTTTCATTATGGAATTTGACTTTTTTTTCACTCAATAACAGAGAATACTTTAGAGTTTACATTATTTAGAAGTTTTTATCCTGTTATTTATATTATTTTACAGGTCCGGCCCACTTCAGATCATATTAGGCTGTATGTGGCCCCTGAACTAAAATGAGTCTGACACTGGACTAATGGATTAGAGATAATTAGGATCTGACTGGAGTTGGACACATTTGAACAAACATTTGGGATCAAAGGCAGGCGCTGCTTTAACGTCCCTGCTTTAAAAAGGTCCCGACATCACAAAAACACCAGACGGAGCCAGTCCAGAACTGGAGTCTTCAGGTCCAGCCGACAGCCTCAGAACTCAGACCCAAATCTAATAAAGCTGATAAAAATGAAGGGTCTAATTGGTGGGAACTGCCAGTGGTCACGTCGGAGGATGCAGTGGTGATTTCTGAGTGACCTCAATCTAAAAACGACTTCCACCAGATAACAGCGCTGCTTCGCTCCGCTAATGTTTCCCTCCGAGTCCGCAGACATTTGGACTACATTTAAGACTGATACCGACGCTGGGGGGAAACGCCGTTATCAGAGGGCGTGTCTGTCGGATCCAGGCTCGTATCGATGTCACGCTCTCACACAATCAGTCACCTCGCAATTACAGATAAGACGAGCAGAGCGAAAAGGACAAACAGCTCCGGCTGTTTGGAAAAACACACGCAGAGCTTTATTTACCTCTGAGACAAAGTCCAACGGCTCAGACGCATAGTTCCTGTTTATACAAAACACAGCAGAACTCCACTGAACCACACTGAACATTAGACCATCACAAAAAACCAACAACAGCAGCAGTTTAAATAAAGGGTCTGGACAAGGGTATTATTTCAGTTTTCGTTATTTTAGGGATACTACAGAAAAAAAACACTAAATCTAAGTCTTTACTTGCATTTTTATACTAATTCAACTTTGTCTGAGCTGAAAATACAAACAAAATGATCAGTAATGCGTGTATTTTTACAGAAATCACAATACTGTCTATAATAATAATAATTGCAGTGTGTTTTAGTTTCATTCTTCTAGTTTTACTGATGGAAATAGACAATGTAACATGTAATATTTATATACTGTATCTAGTTGTCAGTGTTTTTCAATTTTTCATGTATAAACACCGTAAAACAAACCAAAACAGAAACAAGAAAAGAGATATTTAAAAACTAATAAAAGCAGAAGAATATGGCAGTATTACACTTAGCAGATGGAGATAATATGAAAAAAAAACAAAACAAAACACTAAACCTCAATCTTTTCTTATGTTTTTGTATTTTTTTTTAATACTTATTCAAGTTTGTTTGAGCTGAAAATAGAAAGAAAATTATCAGTAATATGTGTATTTTAAACAGAAATTGGAATATTGTCTGTAGTAATAATCTGAGTGTGTTGTCGTTTCAGTCATTTATTGATGGAAATGAACAGCTGTCCCACTGTCACTGAATGAAACATCATCTTACATGAAAATGACAGAACCACAGTAAGTGTCATTACCTTCATTCAACTCTGTTTGTCCAGCAGGTGAAGGTTTGACTCACCTGGAGTGAACGCTCTGTGAAACTGGTGGATGTCTTCTCCTCTCAGCTCCTCAGCGATGAGACCGATCTTCTGCCTGACTCCGTCCAGCTTCACGTCTGCTTCGTTCAGGATGTCTTCAGCATCGGGGACGCTGACAACAGGTAAAAAAACAGAGTCAGAGTGAAGGACCCTCTATCTGCAGCATTTACAAAAAACATAGTTAATACACAACAGACAGAATGAGAGGAGAATCACATAAAAAAAAAAACACAAGTATTGAAACATTTAATAAAAAAGAAAAACGACCAAAAACACCTAACAGGACATGAACTCTTCCATAAAATGCTCCGTACCTGGTTACTCTGTGCAGAAGGAAAATGGTCCTTTTGCTTTCGATGGTGACGTCACGACTGATCTTCACCAGACGCTCATATTTGTCATGTTTGGTGTCAAGTTCTTGCTGGAAAACTGGAAATAAAAAATCAGTTAAAGATGCTGAAAAGTGTTTCCCTTCCTCCCTTCCCTCTGCTGAGGATGCAGTTACCTTTAAAGGCAGCGATGACGGGTGAAGTCTGGCTCGCATCATGGTCCTGAACGGTGTCATGGTTCCTCCGAGAACCTCCGTCACCTGATGGAGGGTCAGACAGTGGTGTTAGAACTCACAACCTCGACTTCTGCAGTCACAGGGAAAACAACCTTACATATTTATGATCATATTTAGGTTCAAATATCTGATATGAAGTGGGTGAGATACTTTCACCAATACATATGGAAAAAAATCTATTCCTCATCCTTTCTTTAATTGTCCTCCTGTTGATTCTAATGTTGAACTGACAATTATTATATAATCATTCTCATGACGAGTTAAAACCACTAAAAAAGAAAATGTCTTTTACATAGCTTTCATCTCTCATATTGCACTAATTTCTTAAATTTTATTGTGATGCTGTGAAAATATGTGTAAAGCATTTCATCTAAATACATATAAATGGACATAAAAGCTCTCAATCAACAACATTCCTGCACTTTAGGTATATTTTCATAATGACAGTCAATTTAGATTGTTTTATTTTTGTTTTATGTTTTATAAGTGACTGGCAAACACAAATAACCACCTGGTTTCTCCTTCAGGAGCCTTGAAATTGACATTTATTGAGATAATTGTCCATATGAGTTTTTATCTTCACACTTTTCATCAACGGCTTTCTTCAAAAGGTGAATCAGAGAAACGTGTTGACTAATCGATATTAACCCATTAACTTTGGAGGTAAAAGGTTTTCTTAGCTTGTAATGTCGCATTACACCTTATTCTGTTTATCTTGGTGTGTTTTGACGGTGAACTGTGGGAATAATTATGTGAAGCTTTCGTGCATCATTTTTAGCCCAAATAACGGAGGAAAAGGAGAGTGCAGGTTTGAAAAGAAGCCTAATAATGAACACATCTACCCGTCTGTTGATTCATGTGTAAACCATGCTGTGTTAATTAAAGTGGGTTAATGACATGCTAACATCTAAACAGACAACACCGGAGACTTCAGCACTGAACCTACCGTCTCGTCTATTCATGACTGATCTGAGGAGATGTCTTTAACCACCTTGAACTGTTTTAGACCTGGTTACGAGCAGCCGTTTGGTCAGTTAGTCAGTGTTGACATGAGCTCCGATGCTAGCCGGCTGGATAACGTCTGCAGACGCTAGCTTAGCTTAGCTCAATAGCTGTAGCTCGTCTGACTGTAACAGTAACGCGTCTAACACACAATGAACTACTAGGTTAACTGTAAATAGTCAACAAGGTGACAACAGTTGTATTTTTAGTGTCATGCATTAACGCAGGCTAACACTCGCCGCGTTTATTGCGCTGTTTAGTCGTAGAGGATGTTAGCACCATCTGAAGCTAATAGCCGCCGCTCTGCTACACAACACAGCGCGACAGGTCCGCCATTTTGGATTGGAAGCGGTTGTCAAAAAGAGCCGCAGATTCGACACTATTTCTAAACTCTCTGTTTGGACTCTTAGTCACTGCTCTTTAATCTGTAGTGATAACAAAAGAAAGATGTTTGTCTGCTCTGTGGTTAAACCATTGTGTATAAGCAGAGTTACATCTCCGCCATGTTGGACAGACAACTGGTGTCGAAAAAGCTTCGGAGGTTTGACGTTTTACTTGTTCACTCTTTGAGAATATAAAAGTGCATCATGGGATATGTAGTACAAGGTAAAAGAATACAGATTTAGGTTTCTTTTAAAGAAAATGTAACTCATTCTATTGGAAAGCACACTAAAGTCATTTTGTACCCACTCATTATATGTATAAGTATAATTTGTAACGTAATTACATTGTTACTTCAATTTGTAACATATTGTATAACTTTCAATTTGAATCCATGTAATTATATGTCAGTAATTACCCTTATTTTAGCAATTAGGCTTTATTTAACTTAAAATTGGCAAATACATTTTTTTAAAGTTTAGTTATTTTGAGGTATTCAATCAAAATCTACAGATGTGTTTTCATCTTATGTTTTATGCCTCATACATCTTTTTCATCATTTTTTGTGTGTTTTTACAGATTTTAAATTGTTAATGACTAGTTTTGTCTTTTCAGTTGTTTTTGTCTTGTTTTTAGCTTACCGGCCGACAGGCTGTAAGCTATTGTCGTCATGCAGCGTCTGTCGTCGTCGTTGTCATCTGTTGTCGTCATCTGTCGTTGTCCGTTACAAAAATTTCAATCGTCTTCTTCTCCGAAACTACAATTCTAATTAACTTCAAACTTGGTACACAGCTTCTTTATGATGATGTCAACAAAAGTTAGTGAAATTATTTGGATCCGGATCTGATTCTGGATTTGGTGCGACTTTGAAAAATTTCCCCATTATGAGAAATAGGAAGTGGATGGATGCAATAACTCAGTAAATATAAATGATATCCAGTGTAAATTTCTACAGTCCAGCCCTGATGGGGAGATGACCAAAACATAATGTCCACATGCTGATCAGGATCTTCTTCTGGATCCGGGAACTTATGGAAACTTTTACATGGGCTGTTCTGGAGAAAACATTTCAATCGTCTTCTTCCCCAAAACTCCAGTTCTGATTGACTTCAAACTTGGTATACAGCTTCTGTATGATGATGTCAGCACAAGGTATTTAAATTATTTTGATCCGGATCTGATTCTGGATTTGGTGCAACTTTGAAAAATGTTCCCATTATAACAGATAGGAAGTGGATTGAATCAGTAAGTATCAATGATATCAAGTTGGAATTTGAATTTTTGACAGATCTGATTGGAATATGACCAAAACATGGGCTATTTCTGTAATAGAATAAATACAAATAACTGGGTGATAATAAATGGCACCTGGATACATTTCCCAAAGCTTTTAATTTGGCCGGTAAGCTACAGGGCCACTGGTCCTATTTTTCATTTATGTCATTTTAGTCTCATTTTCTACTTGATCAGCCTTTAAACTTCACTTCTTGACCTTTTATTGTGATAATTACCTGTGTCTCCTGTTACTTCCACCTCTGGTTTTTACTGAAACATGATTATTAATGCATAAATAGGATCATATTTGTTCTTCAACCTTTAATGCAGACTCTAAGAAGAGTTTGTCTCATTGAATATAATAAATCTGATTGGTTTTTGTGGATATGTGACTGTAGATCAGTGCTGAGGCCAGCCCATGTGCAGAGCTGGGCCAGAAAAGACGCCTTCTCAGTTTGTCTGGTGTCATTTGTTGCTATTAAAGTATGTTTCATGCGTGGTTTCTTGATCAGATTACGTCCTCTTTCAGTAACCCCTCCTCCAGGGACTCCTGCAGACTGTGTACGTGCCATACGACTGGTGCCAACTTCAGCTTTGCCTCCACACAGCAACGGCTGTCACTCAAACCCGGCCTTTGCACCGACAGAACCTGCAGGAGGAACTCAGAGGACCAGGTTAATGTGAGGTTTGTGCTCCACAACATACAGTGGACATGTTGTCCAGGTCACAGATGAGCTCAGCCCCTCTGGTCTGCAGCCATGTGTGGAATAAAGCTCCTTTAAAGCGACTGATCAGGTCACAGTATCAGCAGGAAATGTTAATGTAAGATACTCTTTTGTTGTGTGAGAGGAATTCCACATATGCAGCAGGAATGAGGGCAAAACACACACACACACGGTGCCTTCAGGTGCTCACTCAAAACTCCGGAAAAAAAGTTACCCCAGAGTTGTTCTGAGACATTTCCTATAAAACAAACCTTGACATTTTCTAATATTTTTAACCTTAACAGTAGTAAAGAGCATCAGTGCAGAGAATAATCACATCAGACTTAAAGACTTCATATTTTTATTGTGTTTGGAGTGTGTGTTATGTTTTATTTTACTACTGTGACAGCATTTTGTATCTTGCACAATCCATCAATCTTTATTTTTTTGCACCGTGATACTCTTACTCTTTGCACAGAGTACTCGCTTCATTTTATTTTACATTTTTATTTTTCTTTGCTTAGTTTACAGTTTATTTCCTTTATTGTGTTTTAGTTTAGTTTAACTTGTTTTAACTATACAGTTTATTTCATTTATTTCCTTTTAGTTTACATTAGTCATATGAAGGGAAGTCGCAAAGTAAGAATTTAATTACTCAGTACTGCTGTGTATATGACGATAAAATTCTTGAATCTTGATCAACCACAGACACGGACTCATCCTCCATGTTTCTTTACTCTGGTTTCATTTATTTTAGTCTCTACAATAAATCACAGTTTAACCAGATGCAGAGTCAATATGTAAAATTATTATTATTATTAGTATGACTTTATTACTGTATTATAATTATCATTAGTAGTTCTGCTGTTATTAAAATATATATATATATATATATATATATATATATATATATATATATATATATATATATATATATATATATATATATACTGTATACTGTGCATATTAAAACATAATTACTTCTTTATTATTATCTGTTATTATTACTACTCTATTACTTATTTCCACTAGTCCTTTGTAATGTGCAACTGCCTGTTTTTACCTGTTAGTTAATGTTATTTCTATTTTCTTGTAATATTTCTCATATATGTACATTCAGTCTTTATGTTCCGACTGGAACTGGAACTTCCTGAGGGTTCTGCCCAAGGGATCAATAAAACTCTACTCTAGTCTACTCTACTGTACTGTACTGTACTATACTGTACTGTACTGTACTCTATTCTACTCTACTGTACTATACTCTACTGTACTCTACTGTACTGTACTCTACTCTGTTCTACTCTACTGTACTATACTGTACTGTACTATACTGTACTGTACTATACTGTACTGTACTCTACCCTACTGTACTCTATTCTACTCTACTGTACTATACTGTACTGTACTGTACTATACTGTACTGTACTCTACCCTACTGTACTGTACTGTACTCTACTGTACTGTACTCTATTCTACTCTACTGTACTGTACTCTACTCTGTTCTTCTCTACTGTACTATACTCTACTGTACTCTACTGTACTGTACTCTACTCTGTTCTACTCTACTGTACTATACTGTACTGTACTATACTGTACTGTACTCTACCCTACTGTACTCTATTCTACTCTACTGTACTATACTGTACTGTACTATACTGTACTATACTGTACTGTACTCTACCCTACTGTACTGTACTGTACTGTACTGTACTGTACTCTACTGTACTGTACTCTATTCTACTCTACTGTACTGTACTCTACTCTGTTCTACTCTACTGTACTATACTATACTGTACTCTACTGTACTGTACTCTACTCTGTTCTACTCTACTGTACTATACTGTACTGTACTATACTGTACTGTACTCTACCCTACTGTACTCTATTCTACTCTACTGTACTATACTGTACTGTACTGTACTATACTGTACTATACTGTACTGTACTCTACCCTACTGTACTGTACTGTACTGTACTCTACTGTACTGTACTCTACTCTGTTCTACTCTACTGTACTATACTATACTGTACTGTACTCTTCCCTACTGTACTCTACTGTACTGTACTCTATTCTACTCTACTGTACTATACTGTACTGTACTGTACTGTACTGTACTGTACTCTAAACTACTCTAAAACACACTATGGAACATTTACTCATGGGTTTTATCATGTGGTCGTTGTTAAACATTCTGTGATCCAGGAGGTTCTTAATCAGTCTGATCTGTTTGACTCAGGTGTCAAATCCACTGCTGACTCTTTTCTTTCTCACTAAAGGTGCAGTAGTTATCATGTCTCCACCTTCTGTCTTTACAGCTGATGTGGATTCCACAGATTTACTCATGACCTTCAACATAAACCAGATCGATCCCAGAGTCTCTTATATATGTTTAGGACTGTGTTGGACTTTTCCTTTTCCATGTTTTTCAGCTCAATCCTTCCACACGGAGTCGGTCTCTGTTTGTCCAGGTTTCTCAACTGGTGGGTCATGACCCAAAACAGGGTCGCAGATGTGTTCTTTTAGTTTGTTCTTTAAAAGCTGTTTTACTGGTTTTTACGGCTTTAAATACTATTGACGTCAGACTTTGATTTGAACTGTTTCCATGGTAAAAACTGGTTATTGTAAAACAAACAGGTTGAGGAAATCATTGCCTGCTGTTGGGAACCTTGCAAATAATTTGTTGTTTGGTTGATGTGTGTTTTTTTCTGCTGTCAATCAAATGCCACTAGAGATAATGAACATACTATGAACCTCATCTGAGCAGGAAGAAGGTGAAAAATGGAAACACTGGCCTTAAAAAGAACAGTTTGTGACCTTAAAAAGAACAGTGTCTGACCTTTAAAAGAACAGTTTGTGACCTTAAAAAGAACAGCATCTGAGGCAAAATATCACAACAATCAAACATAATCTTCTTAACCTGTTTGTTCTATGATGAGCTGTTTAACTATGGGAACAATCCAATAAAAGTCTGACATAAATAGTAGTTGAAGCTATAAAAGGCAATAAAATAGTTCTGAATCCATGCAGCACTTTGAACACATCTATGACCCACCTGTTGATGAACCTGGTTTATGTTTCGCCTATGTCCAGATGAAACTTAAACCCCTGTTTGTATCCATGTATTTATGCTGTTGTCCATAAAGGTGGGTTGATATATTTCTACCTCTCCCATGAAATTCATTTATTTATTTATTTGAGCAAATGAGTAAAACATTTTACAACACAAATGACCTTCATACAACAGTATTTGATCATGTAAATACACTAAACAGAATACATGCAAGTTCAATATTCCAAATTCATTCATTTACGCTCAAAAAAACAGTGGGAAGAAGAAACCTTATTTAATCCCACCCCTATGAAATGACTATGACTGTGAGATTTTTTTCTAGATGAACAGTAACAGA